>NC_063205.1:2877443-2889943 GCF_017589495.1 Alosa alosa
AACCTGCCTATAACACCCCATCCACCAATCAGAGAAGGCAGAGAGAGGGAGAACCTGCCTATAACACCCCATCCACCAATCAGAGAAGGCAGAGAGAGGGAGAACCTGCCTATAACACCCCATCCACCAATCAGAGAAGGCAGAGAGAAGGAGAACTCGCCTACAACCCCCCATCCACCAATCAGAGAAGGCAGAGAGAGGGAGAACCTGCCTACAACACCCCATCCACCAATCAGAGAAGGCAGAGAGAAGGATGAATCTGCCTAAAATGCCCCACCAACCAATCACATAAGGTAGACAGAACAAGGAGCAGGCCTACAATTCCCCATCCACCAATCAAGAGCAGGCCAAGGCAGAAGAGCCCGCCTGCAAAATCCCACTCACCAATCAGAGCAGAGATGCACAGAGGAGGACAGGCCTAAGAATGACTACTACCCAATCAGAACCTCTCAGGCCATCCCTCTGGCCTGATGCGCTGTGTATATATATCTGTGTACAAATATCTGTGTGTGTGTGTGTGTGTGTGTGTGTGTGTGTATGAGTGTGTGTTGTTCAGTACCACTGCCTATTTTACCTACAGTTTTGGAATGCTTGCAAGGTGTGTGTATTGTTGGGGATGTCCAGGTTGTACCTTATCAGGGAGAATGTTCTTATGCATGTGTGTGTGTGTGTGTATTTAGTTCTGTGTCTGAAGCACATCTGTTTGGATGCTGGTGTTCTCTGATGCACTTTGTGTGTGTGTATGTGTGTGTTTACCTTTTATACTCACGAAAGGGAAGAAGCTGAGGTGTGGCAAAGAATCTGCTCCACCCAATCATATTGGTGGGAAACAGGTCATGTGACTAGTCACATGCGTGCGCCCGCCATGTTTCATTGGCTGTCTCCGTTAGTAGGAAGTTACAGGGTCATAAGTAGCAAATGCTGTGTGCTCTTCCAAACAAGCATCTCTAGTTCACCCAGGAGCAGGGCAGTTCTACCAGTTCTACCTACTCTCCAGGGTAGATGACCCAGGGTGTGTGCTCCCAGGGTGTGTGTTCTCCAGGGTAGATGACCCAGAGTGTGTGTTCCCCAGGGTAGATGACCCAGGGTGTGTGTTCCCAAGGTGTGTGTTCTCCAGGGTAGATGACCCAGGGTGTGTGTTCCCAGGGTGTGTTCCCCAGGGTGTGTGTTCTCCAGGGTGCGTGTTCTCCAGGGTTAATGTCACCCAGAGTGTGTACTCCTAAGGGTGTGTGTACTCCCTCTCCAGGGTGTGTGTTGCCCAGGCTGTGTGGATATGTACTCCCCAGAGTGTGTGTACTCTCCAGTGTGTGTATGGTCCCAGAGTGTGTGTACTCCCCAGAGTGTGTATGGTCCCCAGAGTGTGTGTACTCCCCAGAGTGTGTTTCTGGGAATGTTGGCGCCTGTGAGAACGGAATGGTTTGGGAACTTCCTGGTCTGATCCTGTGGGGACTATTCCAAATATACCACCTGGACCAGGTGTTCCAACACGGAACGCGGAACACAGAACACAGAACATAGTGTTATCCTAGACAGGAGAAATCCATTGGGAACCTGAAGAACCTTGATCAGTGCTACAGAACATTGACCTGTGTTGTATGTAAAACACCTTCCTGGTTGATACGTCCTCCTCCAGGTGGACGAGGAATGTCCAGTCTGTGTGTGTGTGTGTGTGTGTGTGTGCTCTGTGTGGGTCAGATCAGATTAGCCTTCACCATCTGCACGCTATGCACTGTCTCTGCTGTAACCCCTGCACTCCCACGTCCCCATATCTACCAAATGCTGCAACACACTCTGGGCACAGCACTAACACAGGCCTCGTGTTATCTTGTGCATTTGTGTGTGTGTGTGTGTGTGTCATAGCACCTGTACGCCACCACTAACTTACTCTGTTTGAGATGCATGATGGACAGGGGATAACCTGACTGGAGTCTCTCTCTCTCTCTCTCTCACACACACACACACACACGCACACGCGCACACACACACACACTACAGTTCACACCTCATTTAGGAATATTTCAATCAGTGCAGAGCTCACATGCACATACACACAGCATGTGTAGTTTCAGACAGACTTTCCATATGCTGTGTGTGTGTGTGTGTGTCTCTTTCTCACACTCACACCATATGATCTTGGCTATGGGCCAGCCTCTCTCTCACACACACACGCTCGCACACACACACGTAGCTAGAAAAAGCAGGGAGATGTGTTGTGTGGTATACCAGTGGTGGCTCGGTGCTGTGCTGTAAGGGGTTAGAATTGTGTTAGAGACACAGTGGTTGTTTTTATTGTGTTGAGTATTCATGTTTATTGGAATGTGCCCTACAGTAGAGCTGTAGTGTAGCGTAGCACCAGTGTGTAGCGTAGCACCAATGGTTGTAGTGTAGCGTAGCATAGTGTAGCGTAGCACCAATGGTTGCAGTGTAGCGTAGCATAGTGTAGCGTAGCATAGTGTAGCGTAGCACCAATGGTTGTAGTGTAGCGTAGCATAGTGTAGCGTAGCACCAATGGTTGCAGTGTAGCGTAGCATAGTGTAGCATAGCATAGCACCAGTGGCTGTAGTGTAGTGCAGCGGTCCCCAACCACCGGGCCGCGGACCAGTACCGGGCCGCGGGACATTCCTAACTGGGCCATAGCCTACGACATGAGTTTAAAAAAAAATGCATGCAAACTAAACTAAATTTAATTCGCAATAATGTCACGTTTTTACATGGCATAGGCCTATATGCAGTTGTTTGATTGCACGCTGTTTGCATTTTGCAAGGTCTATTTTCTTCGTCTGTCTGTCCCGCTTCAACACTTTTTACATATTGCCTTCTAGCGCCTGCAGCCCTCAGGTCAGCTCACTTCACTTGATCAGTTCTTGGCGAGCGGTAGTGTCACACGAAGTTAGCTAAACTGCTAGAATGAGCAACAAAAACAAGCATCTTTAGCAGGTCACTGGCCAGAGTGTTTGAGTTGAGAGAGCCGCCCGCGAGAGATTTCTTACAGAAAAAAAGCTGCACATTTTAGTGATGAGGACTGGGTGTCAAAACTTCGCTTACCTGTGTGACATATTCGATTGCTTAATGACCTCAACCGGTCCTCCAGGGGAGAATGGCGACTGTCTTTAAACTGGCAGATAAAGTCAGCTGCATTTAAAGCCAAGCTTGATTTGTGGGGACGACGAAGTGGACCGGGGTGTATTTGATATGTTCCAAACAGTAGTGGGGTTTGGGGAGAGACTGAGGCAGGGCCCTTTCTCTCGCAGCTGGTGCGCGATCACCTTGTTGGCGCTTTCAAATGAGTTTGGCGTTACTTCCCATCCTCCAAAGATACCACGGCAAACCAATGAGTGGGTCCGCTTAACCCATTTGTCAATATCCCAAATAGTCCTAACTTGTCAGCGCAGGAGGAAGAGCAGTTGATCGAAATTGCAAATGGCGGTGGTCTTAAGAGTGTCTATAAGGAAACCTCTGGCGGTTTTTTGGATCAATAACAAAGCAGAATATTTCGAGATAGCTGTAAAGCGCTGAAGGCGTTAGCGGGGGGCGGCAGTGGCCTACTGGTTAGCACTCTGGACTTGTAACCGGAGGTTGCGGTTTGAGCCCGACCAGTGGGCCGCTGGCTGAAGTGCCTTGAGCAAGGCACCTAACCCCTCACTGCTCCCCGAAGCCGCCATTGTAGCAGGCAGCTCACTGCGCCCGGGATTAGTGTCAGTGCTTCACCTCACTGTGTGTTCACTGTGTGCTGTTTGTGCTTCACTAATTCACCGATTGGGTTAAATGCAGAGACCAAATTTCAAAAAAGTATATATACTTATACTATACTATACCATTTCCCACCACGAGGCTGGGTTTTCGGCAATGACTGCAACTAAGACCAAATTGCGCAATCGACTGGACATTTCAAACACACTGAGGGTGTCACTGTCTTCCATCATTCCATAAGCAGGGCTCCCTCTGATTATATTCGTAATGCACGTTTAGTTCCCATGTTTTGTTCCAATATTTTGTTAAGCATGTTCACACGTAGGCTATAGATGTAAGCTTCAAGTTGTTCAATATTCATAGTTCATATTGTTAAATTTTCACTTCTTCAAGTTCATGTTTTTCACATGTTTAAGAGATCGTTACCTTCACTGTTCACACATAACTGGAGCTAGTTCTTTTCAAGTAATGCATGCACAACACATATGGAACATGGAACCCACCCCCCCCCGCCGCCGGTCCGTGGAAAAAAAATAGGAATCAAACCGGTCCATGGTAGTACATAGTGTAGCGTGGCACCAGGTTTCTTGGTATTTTATGCCCCCAATGTTGTCTTCAAGGCAGCACTCACTAGGGTTAGGCATGGGTTAAGGTTAGGGTTGGGGTTAGGTTTAGGATTAGGTGCCTTTAAGTCAGCGGTGGCAGCGCTGCCTGGAAAACGACGTTGGGGTCATAAAACACCATCGAGCTAGCACCAGTGGCTGTAGTGTAGCGTAGCGTAGTGTAGCATAGCACCAGTGGCTGTAGACAGATTAATTAGACACGCAGTGCTTCTTTTATTATGGAATCTTTAAAACAAATTATACCCCTTGTTTGAAACCCAGAGGGAGTGTGTGTGTGTGTGTGTGGGTTTGTGTGCTTCCCACCCAGATAAAGTGTAAATTAAATGATGTCTCTCTTCACCAAAGAAAGACGGCAACTGTTACTGATAACAAAGCAGGCCTGATGAGAGACCGAAACAGCAGAGGAAGAATTGATGACATGGATGAGAACGACTGAGATTGTGAGAAATAAACGAGATTGAGAGAAATAAACGAGATTGAGGGTGAATGGGAAAAATGAATGGAGGTCTATGAAACAACATGAGAGAATATGGAAGGTTGTGAGAAATCCATCTCCAGAGAGATTGGTAGAAACTGACTGTTAAACCCATCTGCTCACGCTTAAAGCCAAGGGGACTTCCTGTGTATTAGTGCTCCTACCTGACAATGATGTCATTGACTACAGATCCTTCGTTTCCCCTGCAAATGTAGTGATGAATCTCTTGACTTCACTGTCAGGTTCCTTTCATAGCTGTTCTCACTTGCACCTGATTGCTTGTTCTCCAAATGGCCACTAGAGGGCAGCTCGGGTCTGATTGTGTTCATGGCTGTAGAGTGGAGCATTCTACAGCTTCCTCGGTCACACTGAGCCTTGAGCCCCATATGTACTGTATCTCTCCAAACCCAAGGAATGTAAAAACTCCAGCAACTGTAAAAGGGACAAAAGTGACTAAAGATCCATGTTGACAGCGACTGAAATATGTCCGCCATATTGAGCTGTGACCACACGTATCTGGTAGCACAGACACACTGACAAAACAAAGGCACAGACAAGTGCGGCATGGACACACACTGACTCTGATGAAAGGTTTGCATCATTAAATGAACATGGAATATGTTGAATGTACTAATGAGTTTTTCTTTCTGCAAGGTGATAACAGTGTAAAGCAATGTTTGAAGCAAAAAGGTGTGTGTGTGTGTGTCAAGTCTGCAAAGTTTCTTTGTGAAACCCCAGTATTGTGGGGCTATCTGCACTCTGGCTATTGTCCAGTGTTCACATGAAGATCCCTCAGCAGTTCAAAATGTGACCGTTTAAGTTTTTTTTAAATGTATTGTTGTTTTCTAAAAGTGTAGCATTAGGACAATGTTGAAGGGATCATGCGATGTACATGCTGCTGTTAAGCACAGGGCTAATGGAAGTGTGTGTGTGTGTGTGTGTCTGTATTAAAGGCAGTTTCAAGATGAACTTACTTGAAGTTGATTGGTTTGGCAGACTCCATCAACGATGTGTGTATCCGTGGTGTGTGTAATGGCTGGATGGGGCTGCATGCCTCTGCTGGTGCCCCAGAGCAAGGTCTCTCCTCTGGGCATCCCCCTGCTGCACCTCTGGGCCTTCGCTCCATGCATGCATGCCTTTAGCTAACGTACTAACATGCTAACAGTCATCAGTTCTCAGTTAATGTTCTAATAGGCATCAGATCTCAGTTAGCAGCTAATGCTAAAACTGGTGTCAGTTATCAGCTAGCAGCTAATGCTAAAGTGGACATCAGTTCTCAATTAGCAGCTAATGCTAAAACTGGCATCAGTTGTCAGCTAGCAGCTAAGGCTAAAATGGACATCAGTTCTCATCTAGTGGCAACACTTAACCAGACAGATCAGAACCCAGATGTTTTCCCCAGTGTTAGCTGCTAACCGGAATTAGCTGCTAAAGGTAAGCCAGTGAGCAGACAGTATTAGCTGCTAACGGAATTAGCTGCTAACTGGGTGAACTGCCACTCCCTGTAAAGGTAAGCCAGTGAGCAGACAGCTGCTCACCTACCAGGATGTGAACGCATGTGTCTTGTACTCTTGTACCGAAATAATAAATCTCAAAATGTCACTCTTCCTGCCTCATGTCTTAATCTGAAGGGTCCTCCTACAGGGAGGGTCGTGGCGAGATGGGGTGGCTAACCCCCCACCCTCCCGTTGATCCAGTTGACCATCACAAGCAAGTGCCACCCAACCAGAAATGTGATAGTTGAGCTTGTCAGCATTAAGCGTTAAGCATAGCTATATTCTTAGTCAGAGCAAACATTGATTTGCTGTTGGCAAATTATTTAGCCTATATTTCATTTCATTCATGCATGTGACATTACATCTGTGTTCAAGCACGATTTCTGATGTTCACCGTAAATCAGAGGCTCATTGATGCTTGCCGTGCAGACTACATCAGACACACACACACACACACTTGTCACGCAGCCAGTGCAGACTACATCAGGCACACACACACACACACACTTGTCACGCAGCCAGTGCAGACGACATCAGGCACACACACACACACTTGTCACGCATCCAGTGCAGATGACATCAGGCACACACACAGACTTGTCATGCAGCCAGTCTATGTCTGGGGCCAGCCATGGGAGTTTGGTGGAGATTGGTGTAATCATTGTGGAGATGATTATTAATGTATGAATCAATATGTCATCATTGCATTATTATACACAGCAGTAGCAATGACGAGCCCTGTGACTTCATCTCTTAGAAGAAGCGAGTCATTCTTGTGGCTGGGTTTTGGTACTCCATGTTGTCTTCAGGGTTGTTGGTCACAGTGCTGAGACAGAGACACCTGGTTCGTGGGACAGCAGGTTAATTAATTAACGAAGAGAGGTGTTGTCAAGGGGAAGTTTATTTGGTGTGACAGAATCAAAGGTCATAAAGCAGTGCAGTATCATACAGTATGCCTGCTGAAGAGTACGCTACTATACTAGGTTTCCATAGCAACAGAGTAAACACAAAAAGTAGTTCAGTAGTCACAGTCCAGATGCTCAAGTTACCATGGCAGCAGCCACAGAACCCTCATGAGACAGTATTAAAAACCAGCTGTCATGGTAACGTGTAAAATGCCTTCCTTTCCAGGCCCCAGAGTGGGACAGACACAGGGGCGAGTGTGAAGGAGGAGGGCAACACACAC
The DNA here is from genome assembly GCF_017589495.1 of Alosa alosa. Classification (NCBI taxonomy): domain Eukaryota; kingdom Metazoa; phylum Chordata; class Actinopteri; order Clupeiformes; family Clupeidae; genus Alosa; species Alosa alosa. The sequence continues at coordinate 2,884,914 of NC_063205.1, forward strand.
ACACACACACACACTGAGGTGGGCTGAATGGTTTTCTGATACATTTTTTTAAAATCAAGCTTCAGTTCAATATTCACTTTATAATACATTTAAAAATGGCCGATATTACTTCTTGGGCAACCTTCACGATTTGCTAATTGCATTTGTTCAAATTGCGATTTCGATCGATTAAAAGCTGATTAATCTTTCAGCTGTACACGGAGGAGAGGAGAGGAGAGCAGCAGGGGAGATCACGATCACCCCTGAGCCGTCATGGATCAGTGCCCTGTAACCAAGGCAACAGCATAGCCAGAAGGGCCGTTTGTGGACTCTCCTCCAGTCTCTCCATCCACAGGGAAGCCCCAGAAGGCCCGTGGTAGAGCATCCTAAAGGGCCGCTCACACCAAGAACCATTACTATAGCGCTAGAGGGATATTTTTTGCCGTTGCAGTTCTACTTATTGTTCTTGGTGAGATGTTATGGTATCCTGTCGGAGACGTCACAGCATTTTGCAAGACTTCATGGCCAATACAACACACTAAGGGTGAAGTGGGAGAAAGCCAGTGTGTGCGTGACATAACATAACATCGACCTCTGTGACATCACCTCCAAATGAATGACATCACACCGGAATCTATGACATCGTGCTGAATTGGCATTGCACAATAGACATTAGAGCAAAGTGACCTCTGAACGGCTAAGATGAAAGGTCAAAAACGGACTAGGAGACATCTTGGCAGCTCAGGATGATCTGGAGAGGGGAGGGATGTGGTGTTGAGGACACTAAGAATGTCTATAGGGTCCTCATACAGTACACACTATACACAAATACAGTCTCCTCAATGGCCAGTCAACAGGGGGGATTTAACTTAAACCTACACACAGAGATCTACAGGCTAAAGGCTAATTTATGATCAATGTTAAATACTAATGCACATACATATTCACATACACACTCTGCATTCGTTTCATCCACGATATTGCACAAAAGGTCACAGATGGACAAAACAGACCGACGTTTGAAATGGACATGTTGTTTTTTATACGTAGGGAACATGACTCAGGCATAAGACATGTTCGTGTCCTGATGGCGTGGAAGTCGACAGAAAAAACATAATGGGATGAGGGTCAAGTCCTTGCAAGGAGTCTGATTGGATATCCAAATCTAGTCCGCCCATTAACCCCATAGAGAAAGGGAAATCCACATGCAGAATAAACACTTCCTTATATACGTGTCCTAAGGAGGACCCAGAGTTCAGACAGATGATTATGTGTGAAACAGGAAACACAATCCTTATATCCGTGTCCTAAGGAGGACCCAGAGTTCAGACAGATGATTATGTGTGAAACAGGAAACACAATCCTTATATCCGTGTCCTAAGGAGGACCCAGAGTTCAGACAGATGATTATGTGTGAAACAGGAAACACAATCCTTATATACGTGTCCTAAGGAGGACCCAGAGTTCAGACAGATGATTATGTGTGAAACAGGAAACACAATCCTTATATCGTGTCCTAAGGAGGACCCAGAGTTCAGACAGATGATTGGCTATGTGTGAAACAGGAAACACAATCCTATATACGTGTCCTAAGGAGGACCCAGAGTTCAGACAGATGATTATGTGTGAAACAGGAAACACAATCCTATATATCGTGTCCTAAGGAGGACCCAGAGTTCAGACAGATGATTATGTGTGAAACAGGAAACACAATCCTTATATACGTGTCCTAAGGAGGACCCAGAGTTCAGACAGATGATTATGTGTGAAACAGGAAACACAATCCTTATATCGTGTCCTAAGGAGGACCCAGAGTTCAGACAGATGATTATGTGTGAAACAGGAAACACAATCCTTATATACGTGTCCTAAGGAGGACCCAGAGTTCAGACAGATGACTATGTGTGAAACAGGAAACACAATCCTTATATACGTGTCCTAAGGAGGACCCAGAGTTCAGACAGATGACTATGTGTGAAACAGGAAACACAATCCTTATATACGTGTCCTAAGGAGGACCCAGAGTTCAGACAGATGATTATGTGTGAAACAGGAAACACAATCCTTATATACGTGTCCTAAGGAGGACCCAGAGTTCAGACAGATGATTATGTGTGAAACAGGAAACACAATCCTTATATCCGTGTCCTAAGGAGGACCCAGAGTTCAGACAGATGATTGGCTATGTGTGAAACAGGAAACACAATCCTTATTAGGACTCGTCCAGTGGGATGGGACAGCATTGACCAAACAAGGCTTTCCATGAAGCTAGAGTCGAGTCTTTGTCACCGTGTCTCTCTCTGTGTGTGTGTGTGTGTGTGTGTGTGTGTATGTGTGTGTGTGTTCGTGTGTCTCTATCTGAGGACAAGAATCAAGAGTGACCCACATCAAACACACACCATCTCTGGATTTCCTCTTCTGTGTGTGTGTGTGTGTGTGTGTGTGTGTGTGTGTGTGTTCGTGTGTGAGGACAAGAATCTAGAGTGACCCACATCAAACACACACCATCTCTGGATTTCCTCTTCTGTGTGTGTGTGTGTGTGTGTGTGTGTGTGTGTGTGTATGACCACACAAGTCTTTCAGGTGAAAATAAGCAATCCTTTGCAGAGGGATTAAATGAAGCAGTGTGTATGACATCATGCAAGCGTGCCTTTGCCCTGTGGGCATCTCCCAGAAGCTCCTGGAAATGTGGGAGTGTGTGTGTGTGTGTGTGTGTCACCGTATACCCAGGAGAGTAGTGCACAGGCAGAGCACAAAGAGGGACACACACAGCGAGATGGCAGACGCTCCCCCACAGTGCTTGGTATTTTCCTGCAGCACACACACACACACACACACACACACACACACACAGAAGAGAGAGAGAGAGTGTGACCATTTACCCAAAACTGCATTTCATTTTAACAGAAAGACTTGGAATTATCCGGAGTAAAATGCACTTTAGATCAATTTACGGATGATTGGGAGTACATACGTTGAGTTGACATCAAAATCATGTCATTCGGATGTGTTTTGAGAAAGTTCGATTTTACCGTTTTTAGTCAAAACTCGTTAGCCTGGAAGTGAGAAGGGCATATTATTTTGCCGCTACAAAACGCTATTTTAACGCCAGTACCTTTCCGGAAATGTTGCCATCTTTGCTGCCATCTTTAGGGGGAAAGTCCGTAGAATTCATGCCGAAATTCACAATTTAGGTAAGCCGTTTAAAAAAACATAGTCCAGTCCATACAACTTCATTTCAATTTCAAAGAAATACTGGACTATGTTTTTTTTAAACGGCGACGAAATTGTGAATTTCCAAGCGCGGTTACTCCCATACTTGGCAATCGACTCCTACGGACTTTCCCCTAAAGATGGCAGCAAAGATGGCAGCATTTCCGAAAGGTACTGGCTTGATGAAATTCATTCTGGACTCTATCCGACCACATAAAGACCTCGGGGATACTTCGGTTTGGCTTTAGGGACCCTCTACTCACTACCATGTAAGTGTGATGTTGTTTGGAACTGTAGAAGAGGTATAAAAATAGCGTTTGTAGCGGCGAAATAATATGCCCTTCTCACTTCCACGCTAACGAGTTTTGACTAAAAACACACCCGAATGACATGATTTTGATGTCAACTCAACGTGTGTACTCCCAATCATCCGTAAATTGATCTAAAGTGCATTTTACTCCGGATAATTCCTTTAAGGCTTGATTACTGAAAGTGTTTATTGAGATATTATTAAAACGTTACTTATTATGTTGGTTGAGGAGTTATTGTCAGGTTAGTGTTATTGAGTTGGTGTGATTTCTGATTAGTGTTTTGTGTTGATTGAGGAGTTATAGTGCGGTAGGTGTTATTCAGATGGTGTGATTTCTGATTGTGTTTTGTGTTGATTGAGGAGTTATAGTGCGGTAGGTGTTATTGTTACTGCGTTGTGTTTGACCAACAACATGGCACCTGCCTGAGCTCAAACCCGCAACCTACAGCACCTCGGATCAGGGAGGCGAGCGTACTAGCAAAAAAACGAATACCCGTGGGGGCTAGCTTCTCTAACTAGCACGTCCCACGGGGGCCAGCATCTCTAACTAGCACGTCCCATGGGGGCTAGCATCTCTAACTAGCTCGCCCCTTAGCATCTCTAACTAGCACGTCCATGGGGGCTAGCATCTCTGACTAGCACGTCCCATGGGGGCTAGCATCTCTAACTAGCTCGCCCCTTAGCATCTCTAACTAGCACGTCCATGGGGGCTAGCATCTCTGACTAGCACACCCCCTTAGCATCTCAAACTAGCACGTCCATGGGGGCTAGCATCTCTAACTAGCACGCCCCTTAGCATCTCAAAATAGCACGTACCATAACTAGCACGTCCCATGGGGGATAGCATCTCTAACTAGCACGCCCCTTAGCATCTCTTACTAGCACGCCCCATGGGGGCTAGCATCTCTTAATAGCATGTCCCTTATTATCTCTAACTAGCACATTCCATGGGGGCTAGCATCCCTTACTGGCTAGCATCTTTAACTAGCACGTCCCATGGGGGCTAGCATCTCTTACTGGCTAGCATCCCTTACTAGACTTACTAGACAGGAGTTAGAGTCAGGTTGGTGTTGGTGTTATATAGAGTCAGGTTGGTGTTGGTGCTGGTGTTATATAGAGTCAGGTTGGTGCTGGTGTTATATCAGGTTGGTGTTGGTGCTGGTGTTATATAGAGTCAGGTTGGTGCTGGTGTTATATATCAGGTTGGTGTTGGTGTTATATAGAGTCAGGTTGGTGCTGGTGTTATATAGAGTCAGGTTGGTGCTGGTGTTATATTGGTGCTGGTGTTATATAGAGTCAGGTTGGTGCTGGTGTTATATATCAGGTTGGTGTTGGTGTTATATAGAGTCAGGTTGGTGCTGGTGTTATATAGAGTCAGGTTGGTGTTGGTGCTGTTGTTATATAGAGTCAGGTTGGTGTTGGTGTTATATAGAGTCAGGTTGGTGCTGGTGTTATATATCAAGTTGGTGTTGGTGTTGGTGTTATATAGAGTCAGGTTGGTGCTGGTGTTATATATCAGGTTGGTGTC
>NC_063205.1:2934943-2937443 GCF_017589495.1 Alosa alosa
TGTGTGTGTGTGGTGGTGTGTGTGTGTGGTGTGTGTGTGTGTGTGTGTGTGTGTGTGTGTGTGTGTGTGTGTGTGTGTGTGTGATGTACATGTAGTTGTTTTATATACGTGTGTATAGTGTGTGTGTGTGTGTGTGTAGTATGTGTATGTATGTGTAGTATGTCTGTGTGTGTGTGTGCGCGCGCATGTGTGTGTGTGTGTGTGTGTGTGTAAGTTGTTTTATACGTGTGTATGTGTGTGTGTGTATGTGTATAGTATGTATGTGTGTGTGTGTGTAGGTATGTGTGTGTGGTGTGTGTGTGTGTGTATGTGTGTGTGTATGTAAATTGTTTTGCTTATACACGTGTGTAGTGTGTGTGTATGTGTATTATGTAGGTATATATATAGTGTGTATGTATGTGTGTGTATATATATTATGTGTATTATTATATAGTGTATTATGTGTATATGGTGTGTATGTGGTATTATTATTATTAATTATTATTATTATTAAGTATACATGTAAGGAATTGTTTTATTAGACATATTTAGCACTCTTTCTCTCTATCTTCATTTCCTCTCTCTCTTTAGGGTCCAGTATTCCATCTGAGAGTGTGTGTGTGTGTGCACTGTAGTGTGTGTGGAGTGGCCGTGACAATGGGCAGGTGTGTGTTCAGCCTCTGATGTCTGTCAGACACTCTGAGGCATCACGGCTGGGCGAGGGAGCCCCGACACCACGGGGATCAAACACCCACAGTGCAGGTGAGTACTGGAACACACACACACACACACACACACACACACCACCACCACCACATCTGCTGCTACCTGTCTGCCTTGTCTGCTACACTATACACCCCACACACATGCACCTTGCCTGCCTACCTGTCTTACACACACCATGAACACACACACACACACACATGAGCAGCACACACACACACCACACACACACATCAGGCTGCCTGTTTCTAAGCTCTCACGTGCACATTCAGCCTCTTGTGAACACACACACACACAAACACACACACACTCTCACGTGCACATTCAGCCTCTTGTGAACACACACACACACACACACACACACACTGCGTGCATTCAACTTCTTGTCTCTGGAAAATGTAACTTTGCTTAATAGGGGCTGGTGACAACACACCTGCTGCCACTCATCTCAATTGTACATATTCGGACTCTCCAAGTGTCATGCATTGAGCGTGGACACACGCATTTCAATGACTTCACGCTCCACCACATGGCATTTCTCACTCCGGTGTGCTTACCGCTTTAGAAATTTCAAGGGCTATATTTTACTGACGTGCGGTCACACAATCCGTTGCTCCAGCCATTCAGCTCAGAGGGCTGCTGTTCAGTTACTAACCTATCGGCCAATCAGAAAAATAGGATTTCAACCAATCAAGAAATAGTTTTGTTTTTGATGTGGGTCCGCGAACGTGGAGACTGCTGGTCCATGAATCTGGAGTGAAATTAGGCCCCGTAAGCTTCGTTTGATAATTTGCTGCTAGTTGATCAAGATACCGCTGATCGATAGGTGCTGAAAACAAACGTTTCTGCTATCAAAGTCAAAAAGTCAAAGTCAAGTCAGCTTTATTGTCAATTTCTTCACATGTTCCAGACATACAAAGAGATCGAATTACGTTTCTCACTATCCCACGTGAGACAAGACATATTTGACCAATTTTAAGTCCGCAGACAAACATAACATTCAAGTAAACAAAAAAGTAAGTAAATAAGTAAATAAGAGGGCACATATAATAATGAAAAAAAGAGCAGCAAAATTTTTGTCCAAATTGCATAGACAGTCAATAAAATACTAGTGCAAATACTGTAAAATACTATAAAATACTGTTTGACCTAAGTAATAAAGAAGAAAGTGGCATAGTGGTGCAAGTTATGTAAGAGCAGCAGAAGTGTTGTGTTTTCAGGACAACAAACACCAAGTTGTAAAGTGTACAAGTGTGCAAAGTGTTCCAAGTGTGCAGGTGGAGTAGTGCAGGCGACCATTGTGGTCCAATGTCCAGGATGTTATGTAGCTGAGGGTGGAGGGGGGGAGGAGGGAGAGAGTTCAGCATCCTTTACAGCTTGGTGTATGAAGCTGTTGGTGAGTCTGGTAGTCTTGGGGAGGCGCAGGCTTCTGTACCTCTTCCAGAGGGCAGTAGATCAAACAGATTGTGAGCTGGTGACTTGCATCACTCACAATTTTGGTCGCCTTGCGGGTGAGGTGGTGGTGTAAATGTCCTTCAGGGAGGGGAGTGAGCACCAATGATCCTTCCAGCTGTGTTCACTATGCGCTTTGGTGGCTTTCCTGTTGTATCTTAGTGCAGCTCTCACCACACAGCCGCATACAGCTGGAGAGGATTCTTCAATGGTGCCTCGGTAGAATGTGGTCATGATGGCTTTTGTGGAGCACTTGCTCCTGACAAGAGGAAGTACAGCATGCCTGAGCTCTTCGCCAGTGATGCAGTGTTGGTGGTCCTGACGATGTCATTAAACATGGAGCCAT
>NC_063205.1:2952443-2959943 GCF_017589495.1 Alosa alosa
AGTGTTTGTAAGTGTAGTGTGTGTCAGTGTAGTGTGTGTCAGTGTAGTGTGTGTAAGTGAGTGTAGTATGTGTGAGTGTAGTGTGTGTAAGTGTAGTGTGTGTAAGTGAGTGTAGTGTGTGTCAGTGTAGTGTGTGTAAGTGTAGTGTGTGCAAGTGAGTGTAGTGTGTGTCAGTGTAGTGTGTGTAAGTGTAGTGTGTGCAAGTGAGTGTAGTGTTTGTAAGTGTAGTGTGTGTAAGTGAGTCTAGTGTGTGTGAGTGTAGTGTGTGTGAGTGTAGTGTGTGTAAGTGTAGAGTAGTGTGTGTGAGTGAGTGCAGCATCTCATTGGACACATACCTTTTCCAAGGTTGACATTTTACAGTGAAAGCCAATTTGCTAAATAGTTTTGAGCACCATTCAACTGAGAGATGAAGAGTTTTTTTTTGCTAGTGTGCTGTGCTCGGATGTCATAGCCCTGGAGTGTGTGTGTGTGTGTGTGTGTGTGTGTGTGTGTGTGTGTGTGAGAGAAAGGTGGGGAGAGTGTGTGTGTATGAGAGTGTGTGTGTTAAAGACCACCTCTCTGCTCCCTCCTAAATCAATCTCTCAGGCTGACACAGTTCATTTGTCTGATAGCACGACTTTGGTCTGCCAGAGGATGAGTCACTGGGCTCCTGTGTCCACACACACACACACACACACACACACACACACACACAAACAGCAACAGCAGCAGCAGAAGAAGAGACGGCTTACACACAACACACACACACACACACACACACACGTACATTCAGACACAAGAGTCCATGCTGTATGCATGTCAGGTCATGAATTATACAGGGGCCTCAGCAGGGGACATTTCCACTGCACTCTAGTAGACAGCAATGCATTTGGACACACAAACACACACACACAATATGCACATAAACACACACTCACAGAGAGAGAGAGAGAGAAATGATACACACACACACACAATATGCACATAAACACAATCAGAGAGATAGAGAGAGATGATACACACACACACACTCATTCTCAGGCACCCACACACTGTGTGGTGAGTTGGGAGGTTTCCAGGTTTAGCTGTAATTCAGTTTCATTACTGGCCACGCGGCACGCACGCGTGTGTGTGTGTGTGCGTGTGCGTATGTGCGTGTGTGTGGGGCACCTGGGAGCAGAGACCTCTCTGTGTAATTGAATCTCTCACACTTTCATCATGGCTTGGCTATCATCAATTCCCCCTCACACACACACACGTGCATGTGCACACAACTACACACATGCACACACACATTCAAGTGTCCCCCTCCTTTTTCTTTTGTACCGTTTATTAATAATTCTCTCTCTCTGTTCTCTCTCTCTCCCCTCATCCCTCTCTATCTCCTCATCCCTCTCTCTCTCTCCTCATCCCTCTCTCTCCCTCCTCATCCCTCTCTCTCCTCATCCCTCTGTCTCTCTCTCCTCATCCCTCTCTCTCTCCCCTCATTCCTCTCTCTCTCTCTCTCTCTCCTCATCCCTCTCTCTCTCCCCTCATCCCTCTCTCTCTCTCTCCTCATTCCTCTCTTTCTCTCTCTCTCTCTCTCTCTCTCCTCATTCCTCTCTCCTCTCTCTCTCTCTCTCTCTCTCTCTCTCTCTCTCCATCCCTCTCTCTGTCTCTTTCTCCAGGAGGCCGAGTGGATGCTCTGGAGTGTACGTTGCCTAAGGACTTGCGTGGGCGGGACATCCGTGGCGTTCCCATAGAGATGTTTAATTACTGCCTGCAATTGGAGGAGAAGCCGGAGGGGCAGTTCCCCAGAGGAGGGCTCTGGCTCGTCCAGCCCTGTTCCACATGGCATCCCCAGCAGCCCGTCATCCGCCCAGCCCTCGAGGAGGAGGCCGAGGCTGATGCGCCGTGGATCAGCTGCGGACTGCGTGAAGCAGCGGTACCGCCCGGTGAGCGTGCGGCGGGCGATCGGCACGGTGGTCATCGCGGGGGTGGTGTGCGGCATCGTGTGCATCATGATGGTGGCGGCCGCCGCCTACGGCTGCATCTACGCCTCGCTCATGGCCAAGTACCAGCGCGAGCTGAAGAAGCGCCAGCCACTCATGGGCGACGCCGAGGCCGACGGAGACGCCGAGGATAAACAGATCTCCTCCGTCGCTTAGAGAGGAGGGAGGGAGGGAGGGAGGCCGTTGTCATGGTGTCGAGGGGATGGAAATTTCATGCTTTCCTCTCCTACAGGAGAGGTTTGTCTCTCCTCTATCCTGATGTGTGTGTGTGTGTGTGTGTGTGTGTGTGTGTGTGTGTGTGTGTGTGTGTGTGTGAGTGAGTGTGTGAGTAAGTGTCTGAGGATAGCGCAACAAAAACCCACCCTGCAAAAAAACAACCAAAACTCCACCCTATGCTGTTCCTTGCCCTTTCTCGCCTCTTGATTGGCGGCTGAAGCTGTCCATCTAACAACAACTGCTCTCATTGGACCGGCTCTCTCCGACCCAAGCATATGAGATGGAGTGGGCGGGACCAGTCTGTTCTGCACCCATGTGTGGAGCCTCTACTATGTCATATACCCCGCCCCATCCAGCACTTTATCTCCCAGCATCCTCTCTGGCTTCACGGCCACCCCCGAGACCCCACCCCTTTAGTGATGTCAGCAGTCTTCCTGTGAAGACCGGAGCGAGTGTGACCCAGAGGGGCATCCGGAGGCCCCTCCCCCCCCACGCCGCTTGCTCCGCCCCTCTCTGAACCCAGCTCTGCGGCGCTTTGCTCCAAGCCCTTCTAGAAGATTCTATACCCTTCAGGGAATTCTGGGTAATTCTCTGCATCTCTGTGTCTGTGTGTTCTAATAAACATAATAAATACCTGAACTTTTAGCCCCGCCTACTAACCAGAGGACTTGCAGGCATGGGCCAGCGTGTGAGGTCATCAGTATGATAACAACGTTGCTGTGTTATATAGGAAATACTCTTCGTGTTATATGACCCCTACACACATCTCTATACATTATCCGCTTCATATCCAATCTGTTGATTTGCATTTGTTTACACCTTTGTTTGTTTGTTTGTTTGTTTGTTTGAGTGTTTGTTTCAAAGATATGCTACTTTCCTGTAATATTTTTAGAGGTTGCTGGCCTTGTTTTGGATGAATCCTAACATTATGCCAGTTTTGCTAGTTGCATAAACAGTGAAAAAATATTAAAAATTAAAAAAAGAGTAGCTAGCTCAAGTCCTGTGTGTTAGAGCTGCAACACTGCAGTACAGTTGCGGAAGAGGACCTGAAAGACTACAATTCCCAGAATTCCCAGTTTTCATGAGTGAGTGGTTGGGAGTAGATATGAAGCCTGCTTCTGATTGGCTCTGATAAGTGAGTGAAGGATCTGTGTTTGGATAGTGGCCCGTGAGCTCTACTGTGGGACACCCCCCGTGAGCTCTACTGTGGGACACCCCATATCCAGCTGGCTAAAACTCACTGATCCTCACTGCGTCTGCCTACGGCGTTTAGTTCCTTCTTGGCTGGCGGCCTAGTTACCAGTGCTAACAAGGAGCAAAGGAGATGCACACTAACATGCCCATATTGCTGTTTTATGAATTGTTGGACCAATATCAACAGTGTGTGTGTGTGTGTGAGACATTTCTGAGTAGGCTGACCGTGTTTCTGGGTAATGCTGAATGGTAATGCTGGAGCTTTATGCTTATTGGCTTTGAGGTCTTCCAGACAGTGTGTGTGTTTGTGTGTGTGTATGTGTGTGTGTGTGTGTGCATGTGCTTGTGTGTGTGTGGGTACATCAGTTGTTCTGGGTCTTTTCATAATCAGCTGCTGTGTGGGATTCTATCTACACACACACACATAGCCACAGACGCATGTGTGAGCGGACACAGACATAGGCACACACACACACACACACACACACACACACACACACACACACACACACACAGCGTCATGCTCCGTGTTGAAAAGCCCCAGTGAGTGGTAGGGCCTTTGTGTTGAGGGCTATCACACGACAGGGAGCAGAAAGAAGAGATCACAGAGCACATGAATGGATGGGGAGAAAAGAGAGGGAGAGAGGGAGGGAGGAGGGGAGAAAGAGGGAGGAGGGGAGGGAGGGAGGGAGGGAGGAGGAGGAGAGGGAGAGGGGAGGGAGGGAGAGGAGGGGAGGGAGGGAGGGGAGAGGGAGAGAGGGAGGGGGAGTGATGCAGTGAAAAGAAGAAAACCTGCAGTAGTGCAGAAGAATTCTCTCTTTCCCCCCGTTTCACACACACACACACACACACACACACACACACACACACATTGCAATTTGGATGACCATGTTTCAGTGCCAAATGGAGCTGAAGGCTGATGACCCCTCAGGGGGGCTGTGCTGACCCGGCGAGTGAGCACCAGCGCCCTCTAGGGGCCGAGTCTAAGAGGCCGACCGTCCTTGCCTCTCACAACCATCACACACACACACACACACACACACACACACACACACACACACACACACACACACAGTCAAACCTGCATCATACCTGCATTCCTGAGATGCACCATCCGTACCATTTCCATCCAACTGTAGCGAGTCTTTTGGTGTGTCTACTGCGTAGCCTCTGTGTATATTCAACATATCCTGAACGTATATATTTATATTTATAGAGCATATATGCTAAGTGAACTATTGTGTGTAGACGATTTGAGAGCAGTGTCTTATTTCAAAAGCGGTACATATGGCAGGGGTCAGGAGTCAGGGGTCAGGCAGAGAGAAGCCCTGGAGTGTGGAGGTGTTTGTTGGAGGATGGGGGTGTTTGTTGGAGAGTGGGGGTCTTTGGATGTTGAGGTGTTTGTCGGAGAGTGGGGGTGTTTGTTGGAGAATGGGGGTGTTTGGATGTTGAGGTGTTTGTTGGAGTGTGGGGGTGTTAAGATGTTGAGGTGTTTGTTGGAGTGTTGGAGTGTTTGGATGTTGGGGTGTTTGTTGGGGTGTTGAGGTATTTAGGTGTGGAGGTGTTTGTTGGGGTGTTGAGGTGTTGGGATGTTTTGAGGCGACTAACTGCAGTGATGTGAGAGAACGAGAGAGAGACGCAGAGAGGAGGGGAGGGGCTCATTTGAAAGGTGAGAGTCCAAGAGACTCTTCAGTGAAGAGGGACACATACTGTACACACACACACACACACACACACACACACACACACACACACACACACATACACTGGGAGAGGGCTACTCAAACCAAAAGACTATACACACTCCTAATACACGTTTTGACGCTAGCACATCCTGTATGCCGGCATGCCAGTATCTCATTTCTGTGTATAATACCCAAGAGTGATGCTGTAACCATAAGGAAGTGATGCTGTAACCAAGAGGAAGTGACACAACAGAACGTTATGGAACACTAAAGGAAGAGGGGACGTTTTTCTGCAAACCCCACCTGACGTGACAGAGATGTGTGTGTGTGTGTGTATGTGGGTGTGTGAGTGAGTAAGTGTGCGTGTGTGTGTTGCTAACCTGTCCGTCAGCTGTGGGTTCTAACGACCTGTGCTTTGCCCTGTTAAGCTATCGCCTGCATCTCCTTGGCAACTTCCTTTGGTCTTCTTCTCTGTCCTCCATTCAAACTCCCTCACTTCCTGCCCCCCATTCTTTTGTAAGATTGTTATTATAGGAGATTACTGTATACGCCATACGGGACTAAAGGCTTCTTTATTTTTTCTGCTGTTTGAAATACTATTTGTGGGCTGTGACAAAGAGTCTATGTTCAAATGAGTAATAAAGAATGTATTTCCTTAAGACGGCACGGCTGCTGAAGATTTTCTTTCTGTCCTTGAAAATTAGCACCACCGACACACTCTGTACAGGAGGGGAGGGGAGAGAGAGAGAGAGAGAGAGAGAGAAAGAGAAAGAGAGACAGATGAAGGTAGACACTTGGCTATGGATTCTGCAGTGGCTGCAATGCTTTGCAATAAACACACACACACACACACACACACACACACAGAAGACTCTTATCTCCAGCTTTAACGGGGAAACACACAGATGCACTTCTCTCTTAGTCTCCATCTCCCTGAGCTGTCAATCACAGAGCCAGTAGAGAGGAGATGATGGAGAGAGAGAGAGAGGAGAGAGAGAGAGAGAGAGAGAGATAGAGGGAAAGAAAGAGATAGGGAGCGAAGGAGAGGTAGAGCCAGAAAAGGTGAAGGGAGAGGGGGGCACAGAGAGACAGATGGACAGAGAGCTCGTGAGAGGAAGAGAATCAGGAAGACAGGAGGAAAGGAGAGGAGAAAGGAGAGGAGAGGAGACATACAAACATACATACACAATTCTCCATTTCCCCAGAGTGTGAACACAAACAGACACACACACACACACACACACACACACACACACGTTCCTGAGTGTGAGCGTGTGTATAATACAATAGCACAGTAACACAACATTATCATGTCCCTCATGGCATCCATTAGTCATAAACAATCAGCATTACTGTGCGATCCATCATGGGTGTGAATGTGTGTGTGTGTGTGTGTGTGTGTGTGTGTGTGTGTGTGTGTGTGTGTGTGTGTGTGTGTGTGTGTGTGTGTGTGTGTGTGTATGTGTGTGGCTGTCAAGCGACAGCACTGGGATGATTTATACAACAGTAGGACCCCATTAGCAGCCCCTGAAGTGCCTGTTCAAATTCACTGATTCCAACCACTCACCAAATCACTTCATTACCTGCACTGGAACTTTGATCCAAACTCTTCAACAATTCAATCAACACTCCCATTATTCCAAACTCCAAAACAAACGCTCTACGTGCTCAAAGGGCTGCATCTGACTGAGCAAAACAAACTGCAGAAGCTAACATGCTTCACTGTGTGTGAAAAGATATACTGTGGGCCAGATGTACTAACGCTTTTGCGCCCCCTTGAGGTGTATTTTCTTCGCAACGTGCATGTAAAAACATGAAAGTCTATTTTGCGGTGAAATATGTATGCCTTGTAAAAGCAGGTGTTAATCCAAATTGCAGTTAAATGCATCAGTAAGAGAAACATTCAAAGAACAGAATCACTATTCATATTATATTCCAGTTGTGCTTATTTGTACCATGTCAGAAGCAACCTTAACTCTCGCTGGCCTTACGAATGTCTTCAACTCAAACTTTCCTTGCTAGATGTGATTATTAAATCTGTCACAAGTAGTTTGAGTAGAACTACTGCTCCTCAGTCTTCATGGTCTCCTTATCATATTGTATTATTTCATGATCGGCTAAACATTTGATTTTTTAAATCAATACTTCATTCAGTTCAACGTGATTGGTATGTTCAGTTAGGAGCGTTCCCATATTCTTGTTAGGAGGCGGAGAAAGAGGATGATTACCTGATGAGCTACAGGTATGATAAATAGATTACCTGATGAGCTACAGGTATGATAAATAGCAAATAAACTGGAGATCCACTGCGTTAAGCTATCTGAGCGGTGTCCCATAAAGCTGATAGCTACGATGTAAAATATGCATTACATCTGGGCCTGTGTAGCGATATGTGAGTGTGAAGACTGTGTGTGTATGTGAATGTGTGTGTGTGT
>NC_063205.1:2977443-2982443 GCF_017589495.1 Alosa alosa
GTGCATCGTCTTTATTAATGCTTAGTCATGCTTAATGAAGCAGCGTCATACCCCTTTCTCCACTGTGGCTCTGACGTCCAGAGACAGAGTTCCTGTTTCCCCCTTCACCATAGAAGTTCTCAGCTACACACACACACAAACACACACACACACACATACAAATAAACATGCTTAAGTTGAGTAAATGTGTCTCTGTGTCAGAATGTATGTATGTGTGTGTATGTGTGTGTGTGGTGTGTGTGTGTGTGTGTGTGTTGTGTGTGTGTGTGTGTGTGTGTGTGTGTGTGTGTGTGTGTGTGTGTGTGTGTGTGTGTGCAGTGTGTGTGTGTGTATGTGTGTGTGTACTCACTATCTGCTCTGTGTCTTCCCATTCCACCTCAGACAGGTCCACACTGTTGTAGTTTGGTTTGGGTTTCAGCTTCTTCCCCTCCTTATACTGAAGAGAGCAGAACACACACACACACACACACACACACACACACACACACACACACACACATTTTTAAAACATTCCATCTAAAGGTCACACACTGTCCTCTGAAGAGCACACACACACATAATAAACACACACACACACACACACACACACACACACACGGTCCTCTGAAGAGCACACACACATAATAAACACACACACACACACACACATAATAAACACACACACAAACACACACACTGTCCTCTGAAGAGCACACACACATAATAAACACACACACACACACACTGTCCTCTGAAGAGCACACACACACATAATAAACACACGCATTTATCAACACACTGAGGGCCAGATGTACGTACATTTGCGAACGTAGCGTTATCAGCGCCATGGACAAATCGCAGATAGCGAACGCAGTTATACCCAAGTGTACGTGGTATTTATCAAACTTTCAGTTCATTGGGTAATCTGCGCCTTTCTCCGCCCCCTACCGCAATTTACGAACATCCACAACTGAACGGCAGAGCCTATATACAAGCGCAGTTGAATGAAGTTAACTGATGACAATATTAAAAAGAATCAAACGTTGATAAGATGTCAACAAGCAGGGAGATAATGAAGATCAGTAGTTCTACTCAACTACTTGTAGGCTATGGAAGATTGGTCAAATCTAAGATTGCTCAAATCTAGCAAGTAGGAAAGTTGAAACGTGAGGAGGAAGTCGATAATGTGAAAGTGAAAGTGAGACATTCAAAAGGCCAACGAAAGTTCAGGTTGCTTTTGATAAAGTACAAAGACGCAAAACTGGTGCTCTAAATAGCGATTCTGTTGTCTTTGAAAGGTTCTCTTATTGACGCATTGAACAGCAATGTGGATTAACACCTGCTTTTACAAGGTGGAAGTATTTAGGCACAGAATAGACGTGCGCTTTCAGGAGGTTTTTGTACATACCGCGGAATACATAACTAGGCACTCTTTACTCTTCCCCTCCCATGTTTTTACACTAAACTCCCACTTTCCCCTGGATCCTCCCATGAATGCATATGTATGACATGGAAAAACGCAACTTGCCATTTTCAGCTCCCGCGACAGGCAGTTTGCGCTTTTACCTCAATGCGGCGTGTTTGTACATACTGTACCTCGCAAAGATTTTACACGGACGTTGCGAAACAAATACGCCTGAAGTGGGCGCAAAAGCGTTAGTACATCTGGCCCAGAGAGAGTGTATCAGTGTAAGTGTGTGTGTGTGAGAGTGTATCAGTGTAAGTGTGTGTGTGTGAGAGTGTATCAGTGTAAGTGTGTGTGTGTAAAGTGGGCGCAAAAGCGTTAGTACATCTGGCCCTGAGAGAGTGTATCAGTGTAAGTGTGTGTGTGTGAGAGTGTATCCGTGTAAGTGTGTGTGTGTGAAGTGGGCGCACAAGCGTTAGTACATCTGGCCCTGAGAGCTCATATCTGTGTGTACAGGAGAGTATCCATGGTAACGGGGCGTGGTCTTATCTGTGTGTACAGGAGAGTATCCATGGCAACGGGGCGTGGTCGTACCAGTGGCCTCAGGTCAGGGTGAGACATGATGTAGCCGTTATTGGTGTTGAGGAAGGCATACCCATGGACTCCTAGCTGCAGCAAGAACACACACCAACAGAGTTTAGTGCCTGTGTGTGTGTGTGTGTGTGTGTGTGTGTGTGTGCATACATGTGTGTGTGTGTATTACCTTGTATCTTGGGGCCAGCCTCATCAGCTCTCTCAGAGGAACGTCAGTGCCCACCACCCCAAGCAGGATGCCGTGGGACAGCTGGACCGAGAGAGAAACACACACGTCAGAGATGACCACCTCCACACACACACACACACACACACACACACACATACTGTTGATAATGGTGTGTGTGTGTGTGTCTGAGTGTGTGTGAATGTCTGTGTGTGTGTGTGTGTGTGTGTGTGTGTGTGTGTGTGTGTGTGTGTGTGAATGACTGTGTGTTAGGGTTTCACGATTCTCCAAATCCTCGATTCGATTTAATTTTCGATTTTAAAGTCACGATTCGATTTTCAATCTTTATATTACTATTAATGCATTCGTTATATTCGGCCTTTTCCTACTCTGTTTCGGGGGCTTATACTTTGAAACTACTTTTTATTTTGAAGCCGTTCCAACCGCAAGGTTGTAAACAGAACAAACATTAAACATAGACATGAATATAGTGAAATGAAACACAGAAGGATAATTTGATTGTTTCAGCACACTCCGAAGAGACCAAAGGTTAGTGTTCATAGAATATGCACTTTAACGTAATTTTGGACTGTAACTACAGTAGATCATCTTTTCACTCGCTAGTTGAGTAAGTTAGTGTAAATTGACGTGAATGAACAACCAAATACTTCTACACCGGTGATTTCAGAGTAGCAAGAGGTGCTTCGAATTCGGGCAGTTGATAATTTTTTTTCTTTTAACTCGCTGCAGCCTAAAGTTAGAGGAGTGTTGACAACGCAGTTTAACACGTATGTGTGAGTGTTTTTGCGTCTTGGCATACATGCTTGAGGAGTGGCTACATCGTCGATTCTACCAATGAATTTGAAGTTTGAGATTGAAATGTAATTTCGATCGATTTCGAAATCGTGACACCCCTAGTGTGTGTGTGTGTGTGCGTGTGTACTGTATGTGTGTGTGTGTGTGTGTGTCTGTGAATGAGTGTGTGTATCTGTGTGTGTGTTTCTTTAGTCTCACCGTCTCCTCTTTCTTGCTGAACACAGGCATGGCCACCGATGTCATCAGCAGCAGACTCTGGGCCTGAGAGCTGAAGAGCTATGTGCACATAGTTAGCGTCAACATAGTTAGCATCAACATAGTTAGCGTCAACTAGTTAGTGTTAGCGTCAGGATTTAGCTTTCAAGTAGAAGCCGCAGGGCTGCTCACTACTACTAGCATGAAGTCCTCCTCACAGGCTTTAGCATTAGCATTTAGTTACAATGTCAGGGCAACTGCTATGTTATGCAACAACTCACAATCCGAAAGTTTTTGACAGAAAGGAAGTTAGCATTCACACTTACTATTATGATACAGGTTAATGTTGAAGAGGCCCCTCTACTCTAAACAGTAACTCTGGATACTCTATTATACTCAACTAGAGCTAATGCTGCTGACACACCATTAATAAGGCAGACATCTGTGCTACGCTAATATAACTAGTTAAAGCTAATGCTAGTGGCTAGTGCTAATGCTAACCTAAGTGCTAGTTTTGCTGCTAGCTCCAGACGTAGCTTTACCTCAGCAGTGTTGGGGAGCTGAGGGGAGAAACACACATGACAATGAGACAAACAATCAGATGATTATGGGACCTGAACAACCTGGGACGTCACTCTGAGAGTCAGAGGTTACTGCTGTCAGGAGGATATAGAAAAGAAACTGACAGAGAACAGAACTAGCAGAAAGGGCACATATGAGGAAAGAATGATGGAGACAAGACAGCACATTGAGATGGTGATGCAGGTGTTAATAGTGAGGTCAAAAGGTCGAATGGTCATCCGTACCACAGTGTTAATAGTGAGGTCAAAAGGTTGAATGGTCATCCGTACCACAGTGTTAATAGTGAGGTCAAAAGGTCGAATGGTCATCCTTACCACAGTGTTAATAGTGAGGTCAAAAGGTCAAAAGGTCGAACAGTCATCCTCACCACAGTGTCCATGTAGGCTTCAGTCCAGATGATGTCATGGTCGTGGTTGATGACCATTGGTCGGCTCAGGACGTGGAGATACTCCATGACATTCTCCTGCACGTCAGCCAAGGTGGAGATGTGGGTGTAGTAACCTATAGACACACACACACACATACATACACACATGCACATGCACACACTTTTAAATGATAACCCCAGAGTATTTGCAAACGGGTTTGTGAAAGCTTACACTATCAAAGCCTACTGCAGTGTTTCCCAAACTTCTTTTCTGGGGACCCACTTTTTAAAATGACAGACCATCGCGACCCATTACACTTCAGAGCAAACATGCAACCACCAATATTGTTTTAGGCCACAGGTTCTCAAACTTTTCGATGCCCCGTTAATGATTCTGCAAAAAGGCTGATTCATGTCCTTTGAATTTTGCAACTGCGAGGTCCATGGCAGGTGCCCCACAGAAATGTTTCATTTTGCGAGTGAGATGTTCACGCTGTCCCCTCTGCGACGCGTTCGCCCCCCAGTTTCAGAGCTATTCTAAATGCAAAATTGCATTGGGCCGTGACTGTAGTTAACAAACTAGATCCTAGTAGAAAACTGTTAGCTTTCCTGGCTAAATGGTATAAGTTAGGCCCATTACACAACAAATTGTGCTGGAGACCCAAATAAAATCTCCTGCAACCCACCCAGTCTTTGGGAACCAATGGCCTACACTATCACAAAGATGAAGGAGTAACACGCTCCCTCTAGTGTTTCAAACCTGCTATTTCAGCACCATGTGACCTACAATTATATAAATGAATACACATGCACCCTCTCCTGACTAAAACACACACATTCAAACACGTCTCTCATGTCTTGAAACTGGAAGAGTGTGTGCACTACCCATCTTGTCC
>NC_063205.1:2992443-3002443 GCF_017589495.1 Alosa alosa
AGTTCAGAGCATGGGTTCAGAGCAAGGGTTTAGAGCATGGGTTTAGAGTTCAGAGTTCAGAGCATGGGTTCAGTGCATGGGTTTAGAGTTCAGAGTTCAGAGCATGGGTTCAGAGCGTGAGTTCAGAGTTCAGAGCGTGAGTTCAGAGTTCAGAGCGTGAGTTCAGAGTTCAGAGCATGAGTTCAGAGCGTGAGTTCAGAGTTCAGACCATAAAAGAGACAGAGACGTATGATTGACAGGCCAAAGATGGGCGAATTAAGTCTTGTGGAGGCTAATCGCTTCCTCTTCCTCCTGCTTGATCGTGTCTCCACGCGGTGTCCTCAGGGCTACTGTCCCCAACTCCCCGGTCTCTGGCCTCTCCGTTGCCATCTGGCTGACCTGTGCTTAGCGGCGCTCTGAGATGGTGTCACGGTGGAAGGCAGGATTAACCGAGTCAGGTAAGGGCGATTCAGCACCAAAACAGGTCAAACAGGTCACTAATGTTATGTCAAAGCGAGCAGTTAACCAATGAAATGGCCAGCACATAAAAGCTCTGCTTAACATTTGGGGTAATAAGGTGTGGGTGAACAGGGGCATTAAGACCGACGCCATTTCGATTTGAACCACTATACGTTTTAGGTTTACAACCACAGGATAAAAATCCACACTCTCAGATCTGTGCAAAAATATATTTATTCAAACTTTTGGTCAAAGACCTTCTTTAGGAATACTTAACAAAGTGAGAGTGAGTGCTATAACCACAAAAAGTGAACTTGAGGCAGGCAGGCTAACATTACACATCAAGATCCATAACAATGCTCCATAACAGTAAGCACAGATGTCACTATTGAATGTCTACACACACACACAAGATCCATAACAATGCTCCATAACAGTAAGCACAGATGTCACTATTGAATGTCTACACACACACACACACACACACAAGATCCATAACAATGCTCCATAACAGTAAGCACAGATGTCTACACACACGCACACTTACACACACACACAAGATCCATAACAATGCTCCCATATTAAATCATATTTCAATACAAAACACTGGCTCAAATCAACATGACATGGATCTATGGATGTTTATTACCATAAAAGTCTATGGTTCATAATTAACGCTATTTTTTAGCCAGCCAAGGTTCCTTTTTGAGCCAGTGTTGTTACTAACTATGAGCAAGTAGCATGCTAGCCATGGTGCTCTACTGTAAACAAAGGCTAATGTCTGGACTAGCCTTGCTATATGAGCTGCCACATTGTTTTATATTAGAGTACTGTTTTCTAGTTGTTTCTTGTTATTTTCCAGATTAGTTAGTGTTTTCTCATAGTTAGATCCAGGTCCTCAGGCTGCCTGTGAAAAGTATTACACCACTAAAACTAACTAACTAACTAAAACACCACACGGAATAGTCTACAACGTTGTGCAGGATGCTTTGTTTAGCCTACGTGTTAGCTTAGCCTAAATATTCCACTGGGCAAAAGACGGCTACAGTAACTCCTCATGCTAACACTGACCTAAGGCAACCCTGGACACTATGCTTGAGCCTCCCTCTCTTGATCTGGACATCGTTAACACTGAAGCAGAATTTAGCACAGCACAGATCAGCCTGATAATGGGGAAGCAAATTGTTTTGATTTGCACAGTGTGAAGCGCCGGGCATTATCACCTGTGTGTGTGTGTGTGTGGGTGACCTTAAGGTGCCAACTTAATCCTGAGCAAACATGCACTGATAAACACGCACACAGGAGAATGGCCACACACACGCTCTACATCTACACACACGCTCTACATCCTAATACCCATGCACATAATAGCCACACACACACACACACACAGATGTATACAAACACACACTTTCACAGTAGCCCAAACTAATCTTACTGTACTCCCCCTAAAATACAGTACATTAGTCACGTCAAGCTTCAGTCGACCTTAAAATAAAACCTTAAGTGGAGTAGTACAACACAGTAAGAGTATTAGAATGGATTAGTATTGTGGGCCTTCACAGTAGGAGTATATTATAATAGAGTAGTATTGTGGGGCTTCACAGGAGGAGTATATTTGAATTGAGTAGTAATGTAGAGCTTCAGTCCAGCATCACTAGAGTTCAGTAGTCGTGCTACTGATTGTCTTAGCAATGACAACAACAATTTTCAATGACAATGAAAAGCCATTTTCCTGCAATTATTCACTCTCTCTCTCTCTCTCTCTTTGTGTGTGTGTGTGTGTGTGTGTGTGTGTGTGTGTGTGTGTGTAAAAAACATGGAAATGGTCCTTGGAGCACAGTTGTAATCCTTTTACAAATGTCTAGAAAGGCTTGACACACACACACACACACACACACACACAGATGTATACACACAGCAGTGAGGGTTGACCGTCTATCTGTCTGTCACCCAAATGCATCTCTTTATGGGCCAAAAAGGCATGCTTCCGGTGGAGTGTGTGTGTGTGTGTGTCCAAATTTAGAGGCATGCTTCAGGAAGAGTGTAAGTGTGTGTGTGTGTGTCCAAATGTAGAGGCCTGCTCCAGGAAGAGTGTAAGCTGCAAGGTCGGCCCAGGATAATCCACTTTCACACACAAAGCCCGGGAGTAGCACGGACGCCACAGTCGGAGAAGGCAACACAACAGTCACACACACACACACACACACACACACACAGGCACCGGATTATGCCAGCCTTTGTTATTATATGAATGCCTCTAGAACACTATACTAACTATAGCTATGAAGCTAAAGCCAGAGTAGGCTAACAGAGAGAGAGGGGGATACACACAGTGGTGAGAGGAAGAAAGGACCAGACGGAGAAAGGGAGAGAGAGATAGAGAGAGAGAAAGGGAGGGAAAAGAGAGAGACAAGTTGATTTGCATCTACCCAGAGGGGAAGGATAGGGCACAGGAATTCAACTGGGTTTGGGTTCATTAGCATCTCCATGCGTTTGTCTAGCAGGGGGCTTCACCCAGTTGCTTTCCTCTGAGGCAGCTCAGTATTCACACCAGCAAACACACACTGATTGCAAACACAGCCACAAGAAACAATCAGATCAGCGTACTGTGAATGAAAGCATGTGTAAGTAAGTCACTTTGGTCAAGAAGTGTCTGCTAAATGTAATGTAATGTAATGTAATGTAATGTAAAAACCTGAGAGAGGAACTACAACTCAAGAGAGAAAAGAGAAACACAGACATAACCACACCAGGGACCAGTGAACAGAGGTGATCAGTGGTTAAGAATGTGGACTGAGTTGGTTGTTGTTGGTTGTTTTTAACTTGAGAAGTAAAAGCTGCTGGCATTAGTGTAAGAGAAGTTAGCGGATAGCCTTAGTGGCCTGCTGGCATTAGTGTAAGAGGAGTTAGCGGATAGCCTTAGTGGCCTGCTGGCATTAGTGTGAGAGAAGTTAGCGGATAGCCTTAGTGGCCTGCTGGCATTAGTATAAGAGAAGTTAGCGGATAGCCTTAGTGGCCTGCTGGCATTAGTGTAAGAGAAGTTAGCGGATAGCCTTAGTGGCCTGCTGGCATTAGTGTAAGAGAAGTTAGCGGATAGCCTTAGTGGCCTGCTGGCATTAGTATGAGAGGAGTTAGCGGATAGCCTTAGTGGCCTGCTGGCATTAGTGTAAGAGAAGTTAGCGGATAGCCTTAGTGGCCTGCTGGCATTAGTGTAAGAGAAGTTAGCGGATAGCCTTAGTGGCCTGCTGGCATTAGTGTAAGAGAAGTTAGCGGATAGCCTTAGTGGCCTGCTGG
Organism: Alosa alosa; assembly: GCF_017589495.1. Taxonomy (NCBI): domain Eukaryota; kingdom Metazoa; phylum Chordata; class Actinopteri; order Clupeiformes; family Clupeidae; genus Alosa; species Alosa alosa. The sequence continues at coordinate 2,996,179 of NC_063205.1, forward strand.
CATTATCATAGATATTAGAAAACGAGATCCCACATTGGGCTCCAGATCTACTGCCCTCTGGGAAGAGTCAAGTCGGCTTTTATTGTCAATTTCTTTACATGCACTGGTCATACAAAGAATTGAAATTTCGTTTCTTACTTTCCCATGCAGACATAGACATGCTTTAAATACAGACATAGACATACTATAGACATAGCCATAGACAATAAACATTAAATTAAAGTGCAAGACTGAAATATAGAACATGTATGTATCAAAATAGAAATATAGGACATATATATAAAAAAAATAGAGGTAGTTGTGTTGTATATTTATATAGTCTTAACAGTTACATGAAGTTTAAACTTGTGCTTGTGTGACCTGTATATTTACATTGATATGCAGTATGCAGTAATTTCAAGTATATCAGGCTTGATGTGAAGCAGCAACACGTTAGGCTGCGCAGTCACAGTGCAGTTCCACAGGGCGGTGTTGGGGGAGGGGGTTAGGGTAGACAGGATCCTAGTTTCCCTAGGTTCCTGGCTGGCTGGCTGGCTGGCTGGTGGGGGTCGGGGGTGGGGGGCTGTCAGTGATGGGAGAGTGGGTAGAGTGTTCAGCATCCTGATTGCTTGGTGGATGAAGCTACTTGCCAGTCTGGTGGTGCGGGGCGTGAGGAGGCTCCTGTACCCGCTTTCCAGAAGGGCAGGAGGCTGAACAGTTTGTGTGCAGGGTGGGTTGTATCCTTGACAATCATTAGTGCTTTGCTGGTGAGGCGGGTGGTGTAAATGTCCCAGGCAGGGGAGTGGTGCTCCAATGATCCTCTTAGCTGTGTTAACAGTGCGCTGGAGGGTCTTCCTGTTCTGATCTGTGCAGCTTCCGCCCCACACTGTGATGCTGCTGGAGGCGATGCTCTCGATGGTCCCTCTGTAGAATGTAGTCATGACAGGAGGCGTGGCACTTGCCTTCTTCAATTTGCTTAAGAAGCAGAGGCGCTGCTGGGCTTTCTTAGCCAGTGATGCTGTGTTGGTGGTCAGGAGGTGGATTAAGCTGATGTGCACCCCAGAAATTTTGTGCTGCTCACTCTCTCCACAGCATCTCCGTCGATGGACAGTGGTGGCAGTTGTTTGTGGCCTCTCTGAAAGTTGACAACAATCTCCTTGGTCTTGCTGACATTTAGCAGGAGGTTGTTGTCTTTGCACCATTTAGCCAGCAGGTCTACTTCTTCTCTGTAGTGAGCCTCATCGCCCTTGGTGATGAGGCCCACCAATGTTGTAATAGATCCATAAACTTCACCAGATGGTTGGAGCTGTGAGTGGTTGTACAGTCATGTGTTAGCAGTGTGAAGAGCGCAAGAAGTAGAGGTACAGAAGCCTGCGCTCCCGCACTACCAGACTCACCAACAGCTTCATACACCAAGCTGTAAGGATGCTGAACTCTCTCCCTCCTCTCCCCCTCCACCCTCAGCTACATAACATCCTGGACATTGGACCCCAATGGCCGCCTGCACTCTCCACTTGCACACTTGTACACTTTACAACTTGGTGTTGTTGTCCTGAAAACACAACACTTCTGCTGCTCTTACATAACTTGCACCACTATGCCACTTTCTTTATTACTTAGGTCAAACAGAACTACCCAAGCCTTTTATTGGCCTGACTTTGCACTAGTATTTTATTGACTGTCTATGCACAATTTCAACCAAATTTTACTGCTCTTATTTTTTCATTATTATATGTGCCCTCTTATTTACTTATTTACTTACTTTTTGTTTACTTGAATGTTATGTTTGTCTGTGGACTTAAATTGGTAAAAATATGTCTTGTCTTCACCATTGGGATAGTGAGAAACGTAATTTCGATCTCTTTGTATGTCTGGAACATGTGAAGAAATTGACAATAAAGCTGACTTTGACTTTGACTTTGACTTGAACTAGCGCCGCCATCTTGGTGAGGGCAACAATCAATGGAGGCCAATGGAGGAACATGTGACTCTGACTGGAAATCAGACAGGTGTCTCTGAGTGTCAGCAAGTGTTGCCCATAGACAGTAAGGTGTTTGCCTGCAGCAATATGGTGGCCGCGTTCTCATATGCCACCTAATAGAACTCGATGGACAATGCGGTATCTAGCTTTCTAGCTTTCTAATCTATGCACATTAGTATGAGAGGAGCTAGCGGTTAGCCTTAGCGGCCTGCTGGCAATAATATGAGAGGAGCTAGGGATTAGCCTTAGCGGCCTGCTGGCATTAATATGAGAGGAGCTAATATGAGAGGAGCTAGCGGTTAGCCTTAGCGGCCTGCTGGCATTAGTATGAGAGGAGCTAGCGGTTAGCCTTAGCGGCCTGCTGGCATTAATATGAGAGGAGCTAGAGGTTAGCCTTAGCAGCCTGCTGGCATTAATATGAGAAGAGCTAGGGGTTAGCCTTAGCGGCCTGCTGGCATTAGTATGAGAGGAGCTAGCGGTCAGCCTTGCTGGCATTAATATGAGAGGAGCTAGCGGTTAGCCTTAGCGTCCTACTGGCATTAATATGAGAGGAGCTAGCGGTTAGCCTTAGCGGCCTGCTGGCATTAATATGAGAGGAGCTAGCGGTCAGCCTTAGCGGCCTGCTGCCATTAATATGAGAGGGACAGTCTCCTGAGGCACCCGCTGTCAGAACCAGCAGGTATTAATAATTCTACTGTTCCGAGGTCAGCTTGTCTGTATGTGTATGAGTGTGTGTGTGTGTGCGTGTGTATAGATGTGTGTATTTTTCTGTGTGTATGTTTGTGTGTGTGTGTGTGAGTCTTTGTGTATTATTAATTCCATTGTTAGGAGGTCGCCGGGTGGTGGATTTCCTCGAGGATAATCCCAGACTCTAGGTGCGGCACTGCGAGCTTTAGGGAGTCCTGAAGTTAATGAGATCAACCTCCCTCTCATCCTCAAACGTCTAGGAAGAACTCACAGACTACCTGTTTTTAGACGGCTTGCGCGTGCACACACACACACGCACATACACACACACAAATATCAGGCTGATAAATGATTGATTGAGAATTTCCGGCCCTGATTTAAGGCCAACTAATGTCTTTTGCAATCAGATTGAAATGGATGATAAAAACACAAATGCTGTTTTGATGGGTATTGTTTGACAAAGAGCCCACGTCAAAGGTCAACAGACTGAACAAACAGATCATAAAATAACCTTCTAAACAAGCATGTGCCACCTGGGCACACACAGGGTGTGAGCTATGCAACACACACACACACACACACACACACACACACACACACATGCCATAAACCTTTATGACAGTTCCCCTATTCATTAAGCAACATGCAATAAACCTTTATGACAGTTCCCCTATTCATTAAGTAACATGCAATAAACCTTTATGAAAGTTTCCCCAATCGTTAATTAATATGCAATAAACTCCTTAACGGGAATCTCGGCTATACAGCTCCGTAGGAGTATAGTATAGTAAATGACTTCATGACAGGGAGCTCCGTAGATAAATGTCTTTATGACAGGCAGCTCCGTAGGTAGTTAACCCTTCTAAAACTGATAGTTCTGGTCCTTGATTGTGATTGGCTGAATCACGTTTGATGCCGTTGTAAAATCCAGCACAAACATACACCTTGACCGCATTCTGTTCTATATTACTGCGCTACAACAACTTGAAACAGAAGTTAAAGTAGCTGCGTCACCGATGTTAGCAGCAGCCATTCAGATAGAGGAAGAATGATAAATATCATAATGATGAATAATTATCTATGAATAAATCGTTACATTTTTCGTTGCTTTGCCTTTACTTTATGAAACGTTGCCAGGTATTTATAGCAACAGTTTTAGAAAAGCAATAAGCCACTCGCGTCGTGCCTAACAACGGCCCTTAGCTGTTGTAGAATCAGCGTAACCTACGGCCTCTCGGGGCTTATTGCTTAATTAAAGGTGCGGGTTTTGGAACATTCTAACATAAGATTCCATTCCGCAACAATTGAAGGTTCTAAGTAAGAGAATAAGAGAGAAAGAATGAGAGAGAATGAGAGAGAGAAAAAGAGAGAGAGAGAGAATGAGAAAATGAGAGAAAGAGAGCAATGGAGAGAGAGAATGAGAGAGGATAGAGAGATAGAGCAATGGAGAGAGAGAATGAGAGAAAGAGTGAGTGATGGAGAGAGAGAGAGAGAGATGGAGAGAGTGAGGGTGAATGGGAACTTCACTGCAGAAGGTTACACTGTAACTGTGATGTCCTCTGGAGGAATGGTGAACGGCTAACAGCTAAAGGCTAACGTTATCACTTCAATAAAGTAATTAGCGCACTCGGAGTGTGCGGCATCTCTCTCCTTCAACTAATTGCACTAACTAGTGTACCTCTCGTTCCAAATACACACACACACACACGGCGCTGACAGGGTAGTCAATGGAGCAGAATAACACGACAGGAGAAGGATTTACTCACTCTACACTGTAACACACCCACACACACACACACCCCCCCCACACCCCCCTCCCCCACACACACCTCACACACACACACACCCCCATACACACACACACACACCCCACACACACACCACCCCCACACACACACACACACACACCCCACACACCCCCCCCACACACACCCCACCACACACACACACCCCCCCACACACCACACACCCCCACACACACACACACACACCCCACACACACCCCCCACACACACACCCCCCACACACACCCCACACACACACCCCCTCCACACACACACACAGTCCCCTCCCGGTTCTCGGGATCCATCATGATGTCTGAATGTACAGAATTTAATCCCTCTGTTTCCCTGTGGGCTTATTCACACAATTAGTACACTAGATACACACACACACACACACACACACACACACACACACACACACACACACATATATGATGAGTATGTGGATTGTTTTACACACACACACACACACACACACACACACACACACTGCCTAGCCCATGGATATACACATCCTGATTGATTTAGGGTCCAACCATGGGGACTGTGCTGTGTGCTGGATAGCACGAGTACAAACACACACACACATACACACGTCCACTAAAAAATCTGGCCCAGGCAGGGTATTTATGTACCTAACCCCTGTGTTTAGTGTGACATTAGTATTATTATTACTATTAATGTTATTATTATTATTATTATTATTATTATTATTATTATTGTTGTTGTTATTATTATTATTATTATTATTATTATTGTTTTATTAAAAGTGCTCTAAGCAATGTTACGTGGTTTCTAAGCTAAAACATTTTTACACTGTAAAGAAACGCAGTCTCTGTGGACAGCCCAGACTCCAAAAACGGCAACAAAAACAACTGGGTCCAGCCTGGACCATAAAAACATAACAAACTGTTCCAGCCAATCACCAACGAGATGTGCATTCAGGAGAGTTTCAGTTGGACGGGCAAGAGGGGGAGGGAGGGGCGAACTAGCTCATTGTTTTGTTTGAACGTCAACAGAAGTGACGTCACCCAACATCGCTCACTGCGCCTTTAATTGCTACCAGTGAGACCTCTGAACTCAGACATTAGGGCGTGGCTTACCTTTCCTTACGTGTGGTGCAGATGTGTGTGTGTGTGTGTCATCATACTATAGATAAATAATATTATTGTGTGGTGTAGTGTACTATAGATGTGTATGTGTGTGTGGTGTAGTGTAATAGATGTCTGTGTGTGTGTGTGTAGATATTATTAGTGTGCTACTAATAGATGTGTGTGTATTGTGGTGTAGTGCACACTGTAAATGTGTGTGTTTTGTGTGGTGTAGTGTACTGTAGATGTGTGTTTTTATTATTGGTGTAGTGTAAAACTGTAGATGTGTGTGTATTGTGTGTGGTGTAGTGTACTGTAGATGTGTGTGTGTGTGTGTGGTGTAGTGTATTGCTGTAGATGTGTGTGTTATTGTGGTGTAGTGCACTGTAAATGTGTGTGTGTGTGTGGTGTAGTGTGTGTGTGTGGTGTAGTGCACTGTATTGTGTGTGTGGTGTAGTGTACTGTAAATGTATTGTGTTGTGGTGTAGTGCACTGTAGATGTGTGTGTGTGTGTGTGTGGTGTAGTGTACTGTAGATGTGTGTGTGTGTGGTGTAGTGCACTGTAAATGTGTGTGTGTGTGGTGTAGTGTACTGTATATGTGTGTGTTTGTGTGGTGTAGTGTACTGTAGATGTGTGTGTGTGTGTGGTGTAGTGTACTGTAGATGTGTGTGTGTGTGTGGTGTAGTGTACTGTAGATGTGTGTGTGTGTGGTGTAGTGCACTGTAAATGTGTGTGTGTGTGG
>NC_063205.1:3007443-3009943 GCF_017589495.1 Alosa alosa
GGTAACTTAAGGTTATGTTTTTACGTAATGTGTCGAGAAATTAAATTAAATGAGAAAAAGAAATCCCATTTCAGAGTGCCCTGTACTCAAAAACTACTCAAAAAGTGTGTGTGTATGTGTGTGATGTGTGTGTGTGTGTGTGCGTGTGTGTGTGGTTGTTTGCCTGTTACTGTTTGTGACAGGATGTCTATGTGTGGGTGTGAATGATTTAGTATACAATATAAGTGCATGTCTGCGTGTGTGGGCGTGTATTTTGTCTGTGTCTGTGTGTGTGTGTGTGTGTGTGTGTGTGTGTGTGTGTGTGTGTGTGTGTGTGTGTATGTGCCTGTGTGTGTGTGTTTGTGTGTGTGTGTGTGTGTGTGTGTGTGTGTATGTGTGACCTACAGTCTGTTAATCTCTTTGTGCTTGCGCAAGTGCCCTGGCTTTGTTTGGAGATGACGATTTGGGAAAGTTTGGCTCCTCACCAGCGGCACACTTCACACACACACACACATCACACACACTCATCACACACATACATTACACACATACATCACACGCACACACATCACACAAAAATCACACACACACACACAGACATCACACACACATCACACACAAACACACATCACACGCACACACATCACACACACACACATCACACACATACATCACACACAAACATCACACGCACACACACACACACACACATCACACACATACATCACACGCACACACTTATCACACACAAGCATCACATGCACACACACACATCACACGCATACATCACACACACACACACACACACACACACACACACACACACACACACACACACACATCACACGCATACATCACACACACACACACACACACACACACACACACACACACACACATCACACACAAACACACACAGAGATGCATTTAGATTCCACCGTAAATGGATGAACAAACACATTTATTTGATATTATTTATTTTCTTCCGCTCTCTATCTCTCTATCTGTCCATCTCTTTCTCTAATGTCATTCTATGTTCATCTGTCCATCTCTCTCCCTCTCTAATGTCATTCTATGTTTATCTGTCCATCTCTCTCTCTAATGTCATTCTATGTTCATCAGTCCATCTTTCTCTCTCTCTGTCTTTCTATGTTCATCTGTCCATCTCTCTCTCTAATGTCATTCTATGTTCATCAGTCCATCTTTCTCTCTCTCTGTCTTTCTATGTTCATCTGTCCATCTTTCTCTCTCTCTATCTTTCTTTCCCTCTCTCTTTATCTATCTATCTATCTATCTATCTATCTATCTATCTATATGTATATACTGTCTATCTCTTTCTCTGTACTCTCTCTCTCTCTTTCTCTTTTTGTCTCTGTGTGTGTGTGTGTGTGTGTGTGTGTTGCTACTCTGAGAGATGAAAAGCCCCTATTGTTTGGCAGACGAGAGTAGCGTATTACTGTCCTGACTGTCATTAGTGTAGAATCTAAATCTAAAACTCATACTTAACCTCTGGATGACGTGTTTTTGCCCTACACACACATACAGAGAGAGAGAGAGAGAGAGAGAGAGAGACAGACAGAGAGAGAGAGACAGCATAATCCAGGTCCAATCTGTAGGCTCTCTCGTTGTGTGTGTGTGTGTGTGTGTGTGTGTGTGCCGATCTGCATAGCCCAGTTACGTGGATGTGTGTGTGTGTGTGTGTGTGAGAGAGAGAGTGTTTGTCTCTGTGCTGTTCAGCTATGAGAAGTCTCAGAGGGAAATAAGCTCCTTGAGCTCCTGTTGTACAGCGAGGATGTGCCACTTACTGTGCATCTCTTTTCTCTGCACGCACACACACACACACACACACACACACACACACACACACACACACACACACACACACATACACACACACACACACACACACACACACACACACAGATCATTTGGAATATCACACACAGACACACACACACACACACACACACACACACACACACACACACACACACACTCACAGATCATTTGGAATATCACACACACACACACACACACACACACACACACAGAGATCGTTTGGAATATCACACACATGGTCTTTGGAAACACACAGATCATTTGGAATATCACACACACACACACACACACACACACACACACACACACACACACACACACAGATCATTTGGAATATCACACACATGGTCTGTCTGTGAGGAGGATTTCCACTCGTTACTGTTCACTCTCCTTGCTGACATCTAACCAGCTGGACAGGAAGTTTGCTAACTGTGAGTTTGGAACATGTGCGCAGTGAGGATATTGACCATGGCATAATATGTGTTGTCGTCTCTCTCTCTCTCTCTCTCTCTCTCTCTCTCTCTCTCTCTCTCTCTCTCTGTGTGTGTATGTGTGTGTGTGTATATGTGTGTGTGTGTGTGTGTGTGTGTGTGTGTGTGAGAGAGCTTTCTCTGGTCTTTTCAATTCATTCTTCTTCTTCTCTCACTCAAACACTCTCTCCCTCTCTCCCTCTCTCTCTCTC
>NC_063205.1:3017443-3044943 GCF_017589495.1 Alosa alosa
AGGACACACACAGCACAGACCCTGCCTGTCTTGACATGACCCGAACCTGAGCCACACCTGAGCCAGACCTGAGCCAGACCTGAGCCAGAGGCTTACAGGATTCCGTCCCACAGTAAGTCTTTATGACACGCACTGCAATCTTAGCCATGAAGAGTTCTGAGTTCAGATACTGATACTGTCCATCACAAGAGTAGAGAGACAGAGAGAGGGGGGAGAGAGAGAGAGAAAGAGAAAAACAGAGAGAGGGAAAGAGTGAGAGAGACAGACAGACAGACAGAGAGAGAACGAGAGAGGGAGGGAAAAACAGAGAGAGAGAGAGCGTGGGAGAGAGAGAGAGAAAGAGAAAAACAGAGAGAGGGAAAGAGTGAGAGAGACAGACAGACAGACAGAGAGAGAACGAGAGAGGGAGGGAAAAACAGAGAGAGAGAGAGCGTGGGAAAGAGCGAGAGAGACAGAGAGAGAGAGAGAGAGAGAGAGAGAGATATGTTAGTTCACTCACCGTTGAGCTCTTTTGAGTGACTTGAGCACTGCGCCTCTGACAGACACGCTGGGGCAGAAGCAGAAGGACCTCGTCGTCCTACAGGAGTCGCCGCTTAGGGACGTGGCGCGGAGTGGACAGGGTCGCTCGAGTCAGGGAAGGCTGTGACTGTGTGTGTGCCTCTGTGTGTGTTAGTGTGCTCCTCTCCTGTACCCACTTCATTAACCTCCCTCCTACCCCCAACACACACACACGCATTCACGCACACACACACTCACACACACACTTTTGTCTATTGATTAGTCCTCAGTGAAGGAGGCTGGATCCCTAACTTTCACACTCAGCTAAATGCACTGGACTGAAACCCCTTCTAAGCTAACTCCCAGTAGACCAAGTGTGTGTGTTACTTGAAGTGTGTGTGTTTGTGTGTGAGGTGGGGGGACTCACACATCTGTCTTTGCAAAAGCAAGACTGTAGGGAGGGGGGGCCCAGAGAACAGGAAAAAATAATGTGGGAAGGACACACACACACACACACACAAACACACACATAAACACACAAACACACACACACACACCTCTAAACCTTTCTGCCAGCTCACATTAGGTCGTTTGGCTGATCCCGTAGCAGTGAGTAAGGCAGATGGACCTTTAAGAATGCAGGGTTGTGAACTAATTCCAGCAGGATTTGGAACCTTATCAGTAAGAACATCGGCGCTGGCAGTGAGAGAGATGTGCATTAGTCGACTGGTCTCAGGGCGGCGCAAACTGGCGGGTTTGTTTTGATTCACGCTATCTGAGGTTCATGCTCAGCCGCCGACTGCTGCTGTCATCGCGCACTCATGGCCATCGTCATCGTCAGCCTTAGCAACGGAAAAGATTTATTTCCGGAGCCGTATAAAGCCATTAGGGCTGCAGTCTGGTTTGCTGAAACTCCATTGCTGAAACTTTCGAAAATCCGCTGCTGTGAAAATATGGCTATGATGCACAACATGCTCATTATACTCAAAATGTAATCTTAAAATGTCTTAAAAATAGCCAAGTAACTGAAATCCGATTAGAAATAGCCTAGCCTAACCTGTTGTGATAAGCAGGGGCTTATTTAGGTTATGTAAACCAAATCATCCGTTGCTTACCAATTGTGCTTCACTTTTGTGCTCCTTACTGCGCTACCTTTGTATGAAAGCAGATATTTATTCTGAATTAAAATAATTCCTTAATTTTTAACGTAGGCTTAACTTATACCATTTGTCATTTGATACCAGGAAAGCTAACAGTTTTCTATTAGGATGTAGTTTGTTAACTACAAGTCACAGTCACGGTTTTGTCATAAAAGCTCATGCAACTGGCGCATGAAACTGGGGGACGAACGCATCGCAGAGGGGGTGCCAGAGCATGGATATCTACCTCTCAAAATGAAACCGTTCTGTGGGGCGCCTGCCATGTACCTCGCAGTTGCAAACTACAAGGGACATGAATCCGCCTATTTGCACGAACATTAACAGATACCAGCTCCTCAACTTTACAGATTAAAATCTAGTGACCGTGATAACTAAAGCAGACATCCATAGACCGGACATAAGGCCATTCAATTTGCATGTAGATAGTTTCGATTGTAGATGCAATCTTTAAAGTTAATAGCAACCTCCTCACATTCTTATTTCTGATTTAAAATGCACAACAGTGCATTATATTAGGCTACAATTTAAATGGACATTTTAAACACTATTCCTCTCGTTTTCTACTTCGCTAACTACTAGCTATTGCACAAAAGCCTCTTGTTCTGATATAACGACTATACAATATAATACAACAATACAATATAACGACTTGAGTTATTTGCTGTTTCCATCGGAATTGACGTCCACAGTGTTATGGACCCATTTGTCTACAGCGCAACTTTGCCTAGCCTACAACATTTTTTTTAGAAATACAGGAACAGCTTACTATGCTGACGAATAACGACTGCGCAACATGCGAGAATTTCCCCAAACTCTCGGATGTGCATTAAAACGTATCTTTTCAGTAGTCATTTCCAACTTTTCACGCTGATGGTGCTCAAAATGCAACACAACCGTGTTCAAAGCAGGATCTATCTATCTAGAGATCCTATAGCAATGTATGTTGGCTATAGTAGTATTGAACACGTCAACATTTTTTTCAGTAACTATACTTCCAATGAGGCTATTTGCATTACATTTTCACCAGACATTAGTATTAACTCAGATAATCCACACATATAAAAACATTAAAGTTCATAGGTAGAGTTATATGTAATAAAGTGGAATGACACAGGAAAAAAGTATTGAACGTGCCTACTGTTTTTTTTTAAATAGTGGAAAAGCCTTTATTTGTAATGACAGTCGCAGTATTCGGGTGTGATTTTGGCCCATTCTTTTAAACAGATAATCTTTTAAGATAATCTTTCCTTTTTGTGAATCCTGAATATAGTTAACCAAAGTTCTTTAGTTTTCCAAAACTGTTTAATTGGATTTAAGTCTGGGCCTTCATTTCCTTTCTCTGAAACCAATCGAGAGTTTCCTTTGCTGTATGCGTTGGATCATTGTCCTGCTAGGTAGCCATGTCTCATCCTCATTGTCCTGGTGGATGGCAAGATTCTCCCAGAACAAAATGACTCCATTCATCATTACTTCAACTGTATGAAGTCTGCCAGTACCATGAGATGAAAAACCACCCCACACCATGATGCCTCCACCTCCAAACCTCACTGTTGGTATGGTATTTTTAGGGTGATGCACAGTGCCATTTCTCCTCCAAATATGGGTGTGTAGTATGACATCCAAAAAGTTAAATTTTGCTCTCGCTTGACCAGAATACATTCTCTCAGTATGTCATAGGATTGTCCAAATGTTGTGTAGCAAACTTTCAACGAGCTTCAACATGTTTTTCTTCAGTCATAGTCATGCGGGGTGAGCGTGCATAGAGGCCATGGCGGTGGAGTGCATTACCTATGATTTTCTCTGTAACAATTGTACCTGCTGCCTCCAAGTCTTTCTAGAGCTTTCTCCAAGCGGTCCTTGGCTCTTGGGTTACTGTTCTGACTTCCTGGTCAGAAATCTTGTGAGGAGATCCTGTGCATGGCCGGTTGATGATGCAGTGATGTTCCTTCCACTTGCAGATAATGGCTCCCATGCTGCTTACTGGATGCTTCTGAACTTTTGAAAGGCATCTGTAACCAGTTCTATTGATATGTTTTGCAACAATAAGGTTGCAAAGGTCTTGGGAAAGCTCTTTGCTTTTACACATCATGAAATGTTTCTTGTGTGACTAGTGTTAATTTTGTCACCTATTTTTAATTTAGTCTTAGTCTTAGTCTTGTGACGAAATGTCCTTTTTAGTCTTTGTCATATTTAGTCATTCAAATATCATTTTTGTTAGTCAAGTTTTAGTCGACTAAAAGTCTCGTCATTTTAGTCTAGTTTTAGTCAAAAGAAAACTAAAGGTATCTTAGTCTTAGTCAGTTTTAGTCAACACATTTTAGTCTTTTTTTTATAACAAATTATTTCTGATTACCATTTAAGTCAAATAGTGTTTCACACATCTCAATTTTCCAACAATATTGTGTGTCCACAGGGCTACTCGTCTGTTATAATTACTCATTCTGATTTTTTGTCAGTCAGTATGTTTACATGCACAGGTAAGTCGAGCTACAGTTATAGCTCGGCTGGGATTTAACAATAGACAGTAAAAGATTTGACTGGACCACTGTCATATTCATAGACCAGTGTTTCTCAAAGTGTGGTCCGGGAATCACTGGTGGTCTGCAAGCTATCCCAAGTGGTCCGCGAGCAGACGTGGTAAAATATAATATAGATGAGTTGTTTGCAATATTGAACCAACTTGTATGTAAAAACAGTTCTGCAACACTGTCTATGTAAGATATGCCAGTTTAAATCATACAGTATGAACACAATACAACACAATAAGCAAAGTGCAAAGACAATAAGCAAGGTGGTTCAGTGAGTAGGCCTATAGTGTAGACTAATTATAGGCTACTGTTGAAGTAGGTCTAATCTTTTTTTTTTTTTTTTTAGCTAGGGTTAGTTAAGTGGTCCTGAAACTGAAAAAGTGTGAAAAACACTGTAGTAGACCAAAGTATTAATGTTTTACTTACTAGCTAGATGGCGATATCTGCCATAAACACAACACATTCCCCAAACAGACTCTCCATCTTAGCCATAGCTAACTTGCTAGCTTAACTTTCCATATTAGCTTACTTGCTAGCAAACTTTGCATCATCAGTCTAACTAGTTAAATAGTTGACATTACATGATGAACATTTTCGTATGGACATTCTGGTGGATGTTAATTTGTATGAGAGAAGCTTCAACTTCTGGGTATGTAGCATTGTGGCATAAAGCTTAGGTTGCTAACTCTGGCAGAGATCTCCAGTGTTCTTGTTCCATGTAGTTTAGGTGTTGCAGCCACAGGGTTGCAGCAACAGCACGTAGACTAGCCTACAGGAAAGCTGTTGCTTATGAACTCATTCGAATATTTTGAAAACGTAACAGCTAGATATTCTGTCTTCTCATTTTGTAGATGAAAATGAAGAGATTTTTATCTTAGTTTTTATTTCATGCAAAACATTTTAGTTTCGTCTTTTTTCGTCAACAATAATGCATCTTAAGATAGTCTTAGTCAGTGTTTCAGGACAATACTATCGTCTCGTCTTAGTCATGAAAAAAAAGGTCGTTGACGAACATATTTGCTCTCGTCTCGTCTGACGAAATTAACACTATGTGTGACACCTTGGTAACGAAAAAATGATAAATGTGTGGATTACCTTTAGTACTAATGTCTGGTGAAAATTTCATGCAAATAGCCTCATTGGAAGTATACTTACTGAAAAAAATGTTGATGTGTTCAATACTTAATTTCCCTTGCTGTACATAGAAACATGGGCAACCTGAAACACACTGAACCTTAAAACACACACACTCAACCTGCGTCACACACACCTCTCCTAGACCCATTTCAGCCATCCCAGGCAACCTGTGTGTGCAGACGACTTAAAATCCATTAATGTACGACACATTAGTGTATAAAGTGCTGTAAAAGCACTGGTAAGAAAACACACACACACACACACACACACACACACACAGAGACACACTCATACACTCAGACACACACACACACACACACACACTCAGAGACACTGGTTATGACACAGGGGCTCATTAGAGGTGATTGCTTTAATTCATAATGGCTCCAGATCCATAATGCAAATGAGAGCAAGTACAGTAACAGAGCAATCAATACTGACACATCACTGCATCGTTGACAGCACGTTGGCACACACACACACACACAGATCACATAATGATGACATGATTTATCCGTTTTATGCACAAAGTGCACCTATAACAACCCACACACACACACAACCCACACACACACACACACAGTGCCCCTAAAACAACACATACACACACACACACACAAAGTGCACCTAAAACAACCCATACACACACACACGAGAGGTTCCCTCCCTCTACACACACACACTAGAGAGAGGTTCCCCTCCCTCTACACACACACACACACACTAAAGAGAGGTTCCCCTACCTCTACAAAACACACACACACACACACACACACACACACACTAGAGAGAGGTTCCCCTCCCTCTACACACACACACACACACTAGAGAGAGGTTCCCCTACCTCTACAAACACACACACACTAGAGAGAGGTTTCTCCTCCCTCTACACACATACACAAGACAATCCATCCTTCACACACACACACACACACACAGAAGAGGATCCATCCTTCTCTCATACACAAGCTTCCCTTTCATACACATAGAAAGACGATTCATCCTTCACACACACTGTTACGGCCCAGGCTCGTGTGTGTTGTGCTACGGCCCAGGCTCATGTGTGTATGTGTTGTGTTATGGCCCAGGCTCATGTGTGTACAGTATGTGTGTGTGTGTGTTGTGCTACGGCCCAGGCTCATGTGTGTATGTGTGTGTGTGTGTTGTGTTACGGCCCAGGCTCATGTGTGTATGTGTGTGTGTGTGTGTGTGTGTGTGTGTGTGTGTGTGTGTGTGTGTGTGTGTGTGGTGTGTGTGTGTGTAGGTGTGTGTGTGTGTGTGTGTTGTGTTACGGCCCAGTGTGTGTGTGTGTGTGTGTGTGTGTTACGGCCCAGGCTCATGTGTGTGTGTGTGTGTGTGTGTGTGTGTTGTGTTACGGCCCAGGCTCATGTGTGTGTGTGTGTGTGTGTGTGTATGTGTGTGTTGTGTTACGGCCCAGTGTGTGTGCATGTGTATGTGTGTGTGTGTGTGTTGTGTTACGGCCCAGTGTGTGTGTGTATGTGTGTGTGTATGTGTGTGTGTGTGTTGTGTTAAGGCCCAGGCTCGTGTGGGCAGCAAACATGAAATGGAGGCCAACACCAAATGCAATTTCAATACTTCAGTTTATTTACTAACAGATAAACTGTGTCTGTGGGATATGATGGGGCTACTGGCTGCAGTTGCAAAGATGGAAATACCTGCAATGATGGAGTTTGGAAGAATGGATGTGTGAGCACATGGGAAAGAGAAGTGTGTGTGCAAATGAGTGGATGTGTGAGCACATGGGAAAGAGAAGTGTGTGTGCAAATGAGTGGATGTGTGAGCACATGGGAAAGAGAAGTGTGTGTGCAAATGAGTGGATGTTGAGTGTGTGGATGTGGTGAATGAAAGTCTTGATGTGTGTGTGAGTGCAAGAGTCAGAATGTCAGAAAGAGTGTCCCAGCCTCAGTGAGGTTGATCTTCAGGCTTATATAGACCACGCCCACTCCAGGTGCAATCAGTCAATTAACCACCCCACAGTCGATGCATAGGCCTCTACACAGACAGCAGGGGGAGAAGAGGGTCGTAACACACACACACACACACACACACACACACACACACACACACACACACACACACACACCTCCACTTACAGATCCCTTTCTCTCTCACACACACCTCTATTGTCTCAATGTATTGAAAGTAGTAATGCACAGCTCAGCATATATATTTAAAACAGATGTAATGCATTTCTAATTAAGTAAAGATGAGATAACAGTTCAAATGAATCCGCCCCTCACGTCTCAGTCTTTCTGTTGTCATGGAAACGCCGGGTGTCCTCTTCAGAACTCCTGTGATGGAATCAGTATGTTATGCATAGCCACACACACAGCCGTGGTCTACTGGTTAGCACTTCGGACCTGTAACTAGAGGGTTGCCGGTTCGAACCCCGACCAGTAGGCACAGCTGAAGTGCCCTTGAGCAAGGCACCTAACCCCTCACTGCTCCCCGAGCGCCGCTGTTGATGCAGGCAGCTCACTGTGTCGGGATTAGTGTGTGCTTCATCTCACTGTGTGTACACCGTGTGCTGTGTGTGTTTCACTAATTCATGGATTGGGATAAATGCAGAGACCAAATTTCCCTCACGGGATCAAAAGAGTATATATACTTATACACACACACATGCAACGCAAACTCTGAAACGGTGTGTGCAGACAACACATCACAGCCACCACACCATACGAGGACACCCACACACACAATGTTGAGCTTAGACCTGTCCTTTGTTTTCAGTGTAGCATCAGCTGCAAACCCCATCTCTCAGAGATAAGATGTAGAAAAGGGAAGAAGAATGTGCACAGCTCTTCCCACTTACTGCTTACTCCCTCTCCACTCCTAGCCAGAATAACTCCGTGTCTGAGCTGTACACCTCAGCCTTAGTGTTGAGTCAGAGGTCAGCTCAATAAATTGGTCCTCTTCAGCAGAGTTAAAATCAGCTGGTGCTGCAGATATATATAAAATAAATACATAATGTGGCATTGTAAGTTAAACACACGTATTTCTGTTTTCCAGCAACATATTAGCAATAGGCCAATATTCTACAGCATTGTTCAATATTCAATAAAATACCAACCTGCTGCATTAAATGGGTCCATAATCCAGTCATACTGTGCACTGCTGGTTGTGGCTCCCGAATCAGACGTTTCAGCGATTTCACTCAGATTCTCAAAAGCATCAATACTGTCGGATCGAGGCCTTCCCATACCTCGAAGTTTTTGGTGAATGCAGTAAGGGACTGTACGATATTTAGCTGGGCGGCCGCCAGACGATCGGGTTAAAAATGTTCTGCCTGGCCCTCCCCCCTGGTCAATTTTTTTTTCCAAGGGGACCCCCCGGCTCAAAAAAAATTCTCCTAGGCCCCCCCCCCCCCCCACGTGAATCAAATAAAACTGGTCGAAAAATTACGTTTACAAGAGTAAAACAGCCAGCAAATGTCATAAGCACACATACACACACACGGGTACACACGCAGCGCTGATCTCTACAATACTACGCCTCTCGTAGGCTATATAGATGCTTCGGAATCATACAGAACAACAAGGGGAAAACATGCCATTTTATGTGTGGTTAAGAATAATATCAGAGTGGGCCTTTTTCTACCAGTTTTTGCTACATAAAAAGATTGCTTGAACTCACATACCGGTATGCCTGGTGACTTGTGTGATCTTCATCTTGCAAAAGTTCTGCCTAGGGCCTAGGCTAAGTACAAATGATCTCATATTAAGATATAAATGCTAATTTTTCATCACCGAATATCCACAAAGATGCTGCCAATTTGTTTACTACGTTCCCAAACTTTATTGCAGCTCATGTGACTTCATCAAGAGCTACGATTCGCCAGTAAAGTGAAACAAGCGTTCACTTTACTGAAAGGCATTTCCCCGAAA
The DNA here is from genome assembly GCF_017589495.1 of Alosa alosa. Classification (NCBI taxonomy): domain Eukaryota; kingdom Metazoa; phylum Chordata; class Actinopteri; order Clupeiformes; family Clupeidae; genus Alosa; species Alosa alosa. The sequence continues at coordinate 3,026,675 of NC_063205.1, forward strand.
CTCACTAGCCAGTGGGTCGGGCCGTGAGATGTCTTAGAGAAGCTGTCTGATATCGCCTATCGTGTGAGACTGATTGCCGCCGGAGAGTTGTGGCTCTCCACCGCGGATCGACTGGCCCCCGTGTCGACCCTGGCCTCAGCTGAGGGTCGGGAGACCTGGACACTGACTCTGTGAAACTTGGTGACAATGGAGCTGTGGCTCTAACACCGTCACCGCAGCCTTCACCGGAAGTCACCGCCAGCGACAGCGGGCGCCCTAACGCCAGCGTCAGCTGGCCCCAGCCAGGCTCATGGACTGATTTAGGGAAGACTTGAGTCAAGGGGACGTGGACTAAGTCTCGGGGGGCTGTGTAACGAACTGAGCCTAGCTGGCTTATGACTGTGCTCCCATGATGCTTTTCAGTTGATGTGTTATGTTGAATGTTAATGTTAACCATGCAAGTTACCAATGTTGTGCGTCCTGTCTGTCGTGTTTATGTTTATAGTCGATTACTGTGTTCATAACCGGGTCTAACTAGTGTGTGTTGTAGATACAGCCTCACATAGATGTTTAGTGCTGGAGCATAAGGGCCCGGAATTATGTACTCGTGTGTTTTGGTGCGTAACCAATAAAAGCCATTCTGAGACAACTTTGCAGTTTGTTACAATATGTAAAATTCTTCAAATCAAGATTCCTCTTGAGCATCAAATTGATTGCTGAGGTTTTCCCTTTGCCATATGAAAATGACACTGTCACAACCAAACAATGCATGAACAGCCAACAAATCATAACATTTGTCTCCTAATTTTGCAGCCATAGAATTATTTTCAATTACTTTGGGCATCCATGGCGTAATGGTTAGGGAATCGGACTTGTGATAGAAGGGTGGCCAGTTCGATCCCCGACTGGTAGGAAACATGTGGGTGGGTGAAGTGACTTAACAGTGCTCTCCCACATCCATATCCACGGATGAGGTGACCTTAAGCTAGTTTGTATCAATCCTGGATTGTGGTGTCTGTTTTTAAAGCATTAAAAAAATGTTAGGATGAAATATATTTTTGTCTGTAATTCTGGGGGGAAATCCAAGGACAGTTATAATTAATGTACTAACTACCTGGGAAGTACCTCACAACATTGCTGTCTGAAATTCAGCGACTGATTCAAGGGAAATTAAAGCTAACGTGCTAGCTAACCCGATAGTTAGTGAACTAGGGTACATCAGACTTGCTATAATTCATATTAAAATGAATTACTATTGAATGATTGTATTCATGTATGTATTAAGCTACATGGCAGTTCCATAATTTAATTTAATACCAGACATGACACGATTTAGAGGTATAAGCTATTATGCAGCAAAAAGGAACCTAATTTCACCTTAAAGGTTTGCAAAAGGTATTTTGTTCTCTGGAGGGACCTAAACTATTTTTTTCTACTTTATTATGGTCAAAGCTGATTTCTGTATGAATGGGCTTTAATTTGATACCATACATGATGGGTTTATATGTTAATGTCTATTTAGATGATTTTCTATGATCAAAAAAAGGGGTGTGGCAGCTGACGCCATTTTAAAGAAAATGCTCAAGGGTGCCGGAGCGATGAACATTGAGCTGACTAGGACACACCTTAGTAGTGTACATTGAGCTGACACCTTAGTAGTGTACATTGAGCTGAATAGGATACACTTTAGTAGTGTACATTGAGCTGACACCTTAAGAGTGTACATTGAGCTGACACCTTAGTAGTGTACATTGAGCTGGTACAGTGAGACATTATCCCATTCAGTACCACAGGGGGCGCCACTGAGGAGAGTGAAGTTTAACCAGAGACTAGATACACACGTTATAGATAGACAATATAGTTATAGATAGACAATACCTGTGGAGGTGGCCACCAAACAGGACAACCAGAGACACTACAAACACACACACACACATCACTCAGAGCTCACAGGGGGCGCCAGTGCCATACACACACACACCTCACTAAGGGGCTCACAGGGGGCGCCAGTGAGACACAAAAATAGAAAAATGTGTGTGTGTGACACACACCTCACTCAGAGCTCACAGGGGGCGCCAATGAGACACACACACACACACATCACTCAGAGCTCACAGGGGGCGCCAGTGAGACACACACACACACACACACACACACACACACACACACACACACACACACACACACACAAAGTGCACACATCTCAGACATCAGGAGTGCAGGGCTTAACAGTGGTCTTTAATAAGTCAGAGGTCAGAGGTCAAAAGCATTGCTTTAGGTCACTTTTAAAATGTCCACATTGCTGTCTGCAGGCATGCAGTCCTTACTCCAAGCACACCCGGCCGACTGCTACTGCTGCTGCATAGGGCCTGGCAGAACGGTTAAGAAGGAAGATTTGTTCCATAGAAAAATAGAAAAAAATATTCTAAAACCTTTTTGTAACAAAATATTTTCATATTCTCTAAAATGAGACACATCTTCTATCAAATTAGCCTGACTGGTGAGTGTGGGAGAGATTGAGAGGGATTCATCGTGAGTGTGTGGTTATGTGTGTGTGGTTATGTGCGTGTGTGTATATGTGTGTGCGTGTATATATGTGATAGCTTCTGCTACTTTTTGGAAGCATCCTAGTGCTTGCACAAGCTGGGACCCTGCTCAGTCTAGCGCAGGGAAATCATGGTGTTTGGCATCATAGAGCTGAGGACCTGCTTAGCTACAGGAGCCTGTGGCCATTTTGACCTGTGCAGTGCCCTGTCAGTTAAAGGGCACCATTTGGAGAGAGATGCTACAGGAATGCCTTCCCTTCTCATGTACTCCAATAATTTAAAAACTAAATTTAAAAAATAAAACATTTCCCCTCTCTCTCACACACACACACACACACACACATAGGCTTGCATAATGTGGTCAGCATAGTGCATGGCTTTGGGTTTGTCCGGTGCGTCGCCTTGGGTCATCTCGTGGGTCAGTAACGAGGTTGGCTGGCGTCCTTGGCGAATCTGGAGACGTATGCCTCATAGATCACATCCAGGAAAGAGGAGTCATTCTGAAACAGAAGAGAAGAGCAAATGCTGGTTGGTTAATGGCGCTTAACGTGCACATTTACACTCCGGACATGTTTACACTCTGGACGTGTTTACACTCTGGACGTGTTTACACTCCGGACGCGTTTACACTCTGGACACAGACACGTTTACACTCGACACGTTTACACTCTTGACACGTTTACTCTCTCGACACGTGTGTAAAGGTGGATTAGACTCACCTATATCAAGGAAAGAGTGGAGCAGACTCACCTGTAGGAGGTGTGTAAAGGTGGAGCAGACTCACCTGTACGAGGTGTGTAAAGGTGGATTAGACTCACCTGTAGGAGGTGGACGAGCGTGGCCTGTAGCTGGGTCCTGCTCAGGGTTCTGGGCTCCTCGGGGGCAGGAGGGGGCAGACGGGGGGTCTGGGGGCAGCTGGGCTCTTCTGCCCCACGGGGCGGCTTGGTCTGGGAGAACACACTCGGGGACATGAGCAGAGTGGGGCCCACTGCGGCCGGGACACCCTGCAGAAGAGATAACACACACACACACTTTCACTCACAGGAGCGGAGGGGGCATGGTGAATATGATCAGAATATCACACAACCATGCGAGCGAGCGCGCGCACACACACACACGTACACACACACACACACACACACACACACACACAGTGCATCATGTTTTTTTGAGTAGCATCCTTTTTAATGAGTTTAGCCTGCTTGCACCACCTCTTCTGATGGAGTGCTGTGTATGAAGTGTGCTATCTGCCAGGTGGTGTGTGTGTGTCCTGTGATCCTCAGCCTGCGGTCTCACCTGGAAGTGCTGGCTGGAGCTGGGTCCGGTCAGGACGGCGCTGTCGGCCTCTGTGGACCGGGCCTGGTGCTGGTTCTGGTGGAAGCAGGGGGCCAGGGGGGGCCGAGTAGACTCAGATGCCTGGTGCTGGCTCTGGTGCTGGTTCTGGTTCTGCTCTTGGTTCTGCTCCTGCTGGACCAGCTGCAGGCGCTGCAGCAGCTCGTGAGGGGACACCACACCTGTGCCACCCTGCGCAGGTAGCACACCTGAGCCGGCCTGAGCAGTGGGCAGCACACCTGAGCTCACCTGGAGAGGGTGGGGGGGGGGCTGCAGGGGCTTGCTGGGGCTGAAGAAGAGCGGCTGGGTGGGGGGGGGGGGTGGGGAGGAGGGGGTGATGGAGGTTCTGAAGCATGTGAGGATGCTGGGTGGATTTGAGGGTGGGGCTGTTGTTGCATTTGGGGGTGCTGGTGAATTGGGGGTGGGGCTGTTGTTGCATTTGGGGGTGCTGGTGAATTTGCGGGTGCTGGTGGATTTGGGGGTGCTGGTGGATTTGCGGGTGCTGGTTGAAGTGGGGGTGCTGCTGGTTGAAGTGGGGGTGCTGGTTGAAGTGGGGGTGCTGCTGGAAGATCCCAGTAATGCATCCATGGGGCTAATGACCGCGGAAGTCCCAGACGGAAGGTGGGGGGGAGCACGGGGCAGCACGGGCAGATACAGACGAGGAGGGGGGCATCGGGGCAGATACAGACGAGGAGGGGGGCATCGGGGCAGATACAGACGAGGAGGTGGGCATCGGGGCAGGATGGAGAGCAAGGGGTTGGGGAAGAGTTTCTGGAGCGGGTCTCCTCCTCCTCGCTGGAGGCCGTTCTCACACACGCGCTTGTCGGGCGAGTCGGCGAGCAGCTGCATCTCTGGCGCCCCCCGCAGGCCGCTCATCAGCATCTGGATGGCAGGGCAGGGCTGGGGCACCCCTGCCGCAGCGCTGGAGGACGAGGGGGGGGGGGGCGCGCCCATCAGAGGACCTCCACCAGGGCTCACTGGCACCGCCTGGGCGGAGGGGTCGTCGTAGGACAGGGAGCGCGCCACCGCCGGACGACCTCCGGCCCCAGGTCTGCCTGAGCCACCGCCCGTGTGGGGCTGCTGCTGGTGAGACTGGGCCGGTGGGCCTGTGTGGGGCTGCTGGACCGGTGGGCCCGTGTGGGGCTGCTGGACCGGTGGGCCCGTGTGGGGCTGCTGCTGGTGAGACTGGGCCGGTGGGCCCGTGTGGGGCTGCTGGACCAGTGGGCCCGTTTGGGGCTGCTGCTGGTGGTGAGGCTGAGGGAAGGAGGGGAGCGGCTGGGATCCAAACAGAGACACCAGAGAGATGGGCTTAGAGTCACCATCCTGATATGGGAGAGGAGGAGAGGGAGAGAGAGAGGGAGAGAGAGGGGGAGAGGGGGAGGAGGGAGAGAGGGGGGAGAGAGAGAGAAGGAGGGAGAGAGAGAGAGAGAGAGAGAGAGAGAGAGAGAGAGAGAGGGGGAGAAGGAGGGAGGGGAGAGAGGGAGAGAAGGAGGGAGAGAGAGAGAGGAGGGAGAGAGAGAGGGAGGGAGAGAGAGAGAGGGAGGGAGGGAGATAGAGAGGGAGAGAAGGAGGGAGAGAGAGAGAGGGAGGGAGAGAGAAGGAGAGAGAGGGAGAGAGGGAGGGGGAGAGAGGGAGGGAGAGAGAAGGAGAGATGGAAGGAGAGGGAGAGAGGGACAGATAAGGAGAAAGAGGGAGAGAGGGATAGAATGAGGGAAGAGTGGCTCAGGGAGGAAGAAATAGAGAAAAAACAGAGTGAGAGAGGAAGAGAAAGGAGGGAAAGAGAGAGAAGTGAAGACAAATAACACAGGAGTACAGACACAGAGAGAGAGAGAGAGAGAGAGAGAGAGAGAGAGAGAGAGAGAGAGAGAGAGGGGGGGGAAGAGAGAGAGATAGAGAGAGAGAGAGGGGGGAAGAGAGAGAGAGATAGAGAGAGAGAGAGGGGGGGGGGAAGAGAGAGAGATAGAAGTGAAGACAGTGGGGAGAGAAACAAAAAGATTAGCAGATCATTTCTGTCATCAGTGCTACTAAAAAAGGCACACACACAGACACACACACACAGAGACACAGAGACAAACACACAGAAAAGGTTTTATTTAGGGCTCTGCAGGAGAAGCATGTGGAGCGTGAGGTGGTCTGGACTTTGTCACCGGAGAAGGCTTCAGAGCAGAGGATGCTGGGTATGTACACATCACACCTGATTACCACGGCAACCACACACTGCACCCAACAAACACACACTACAATCCACCAAACACACACTTTAATACTCCCCAGAGAGAGAGAGAGAGAGAGAGAGAGAGAAAGAGATAGAGACAGAGAGAGGGAGAAAGAGAGAGAGGAGACAGAGAGAGAGAGAAGAGGGAGAGAGAGAGACAGAGAGAGGAGAGGGAGAAAGAGAGAGAGGTGGGGGGAAAGATGAAAGATAAAGAGAGAGAGAGAGGGAGAGGAGAGGGAGAAAGAAAGAGAGAGGGAGAAAGAGAGAGAGAGAGGTGGGAGAAAGATAAAGAGAGAGAGAGACAGACACAGACGGGGGGAAACGTTAACATTAGCGAGTCAGGTTGGACATTGGTTTCATTGTTCGCTTGCTCATCTGCTTGTCAGGGTTTTGATTCACTTTTGCTTCTCATTGAAGTTGTTTTTATTGATTTTATAGCTGTTTTTGTTGTTTTTAAATGTCATCATTTTATTATTATCTTTATAGAATAAATTCTGTATTCTGTATTATTATATTTCATTATATCCTGGGTGTATTGGCAATTAATGTGTATGCATTCACTACCACTAGTCTGATTATTTACTCATTGTATATTTAAATTCTGTAGGAATACATTATACACAAGCTAGAAGGTAAGTGTAGTAATCTTACAGTGGAGGCACCGTGCTATTGAATGTATTGCCTTTCAATACTCCTGATACTCCTCAATACTCCTGTTCCTGGTAGACAGGAACTCTGCAAGTTCCCCATTCCACCACTGAGAGCTCCTGTTGGATCCTGTTGTGCCACTGTTGTATAGCCTACTGTTGCATAGTGTTGTATAGCCTACTGTTGTATGGCTACTGTTGTATAGCCTGCTGTTGTATAGCCTACTGTTGTATAGTGTTGCATAGCCTACTGTTGTATAGCCTGCTGTTGTATAGCCTGCTGTTGTATAGTGTTGTATAGCCTACTGTTGTATGGCTACTGTTGTATAGCCTGCTGTTGTATAGCCTGCTGTTGTATAGTGTTGTATAGCCTACTGTTGTATGGCTACTGTTGTATAGCCTGCTGTTGTACTGTATAGAATACTGTTGTATAGCTACTGTTGCATAGCCTACTGTTGTATAGCTACTGTTGCATAGCCTGCTGTTGTATAGTGTTGTATAGCTGCTGTTGCATAGCCTGCTGTTGTATAGTGTTGTATAGCCTACTGTTGTATAGCTACTGTTGCTTAGCCTGCTGTTGTATAGTGTTGTATAGCCTACTGTTGTATAGCTACTGTTGCATAGCCTGCTGTTGTATAGTGTTGTATAGCTACTGTTGCTTAGCCTGCTGTTGTATAGTGTTGTATAGCCTACTGTTGTATAGCTACTGTTGCTTAGCCTGCTGTTGTATAGTGTTGTATAGCCTACTGTTGTATAGCTACTGTTGCATAGCCTGCTGTTGTATAGTGTTGTATAGCCTACTGTTGTATAGCTACTGTTGCATAGCCTGCTATTGTATAGTGTTGTATAGCCTACTGTTGCATAGCCTGCTGTTGTATAGCCTACTGTTGTATAGCCTGCTGTTGTATAGTGTTGTATAGCTGCTGTTGTATAGCCTACTGTTGCATAGCCAACTGTTGTATAGCCTACTGTTGCATAGCTGCTGTTGTATAGCCTACTGTTGCATAGCCAACTGTTGTATAGCCTACTGTTGCATAGCCTGCTGTTGCATAGCCTGCTGTTGTATAGTGTTGTATAGCTACTGTTGTATAGCCTACTGTTGCATAGCCTGCTGTTGTATAGCCTGCTGTTGTATAGCCTACTGTAGTATAGCCTGCTGTTGTATAGCCTGCTGTTGCATAGCCTGCTGTTGTATAGTGTTGTATAGCTACTGTTGCATAGCCTACTGTTGCATAGCCTGCTGTTGTATAGTGTTGTATAGCTACTGTTGTATAGCCTACTGTTGCATAGCCTACTGTTGTATAGCCTGCTGTTGCATAGCCTGCTGTTGTATAGTGTTGTATAGCTACTGTTGTATAGCCTACTGTTGCATAGCCTGCTGTTGTATAGTGTTGTATAGCTACTGTTGTATAGCCTACTGTTGCATAGCCTGCTGTTGTATAGCCTGCTGTTGTATAGTGTTCTATAGCCTGTTGCATAGCCTGCTTTTGTTTATAGCCTGCTGTTGTATAGTGTTCTATAGCCTGCTGTTGTATAGCCTGGTGTTCTATAGCCTGTTGTTAGTATAGTGTTGTATAGCCTGCTATTGTTTGTATAGCTGTTGTATAGCCTGCTGTTGTATAGTGTTCTATAGCCTGCTGTTGTATAGCCTGCTGTTGCATAGTGTTGTATAGCCTGCTGTTGTATAGCCTACTGTTGCATAGCCTGCTGTTGCTATAGCCTGCTGTTGTATAGTGTTGTATAGCTACTGTTGTAGCCCGTTATAGTGTTGTATAGCCTGCTGTTGTATAGTGTTGTATAGCCCTGCTGTTCTATAGCCTGCTGTTGTATAGTGTTCTATAGCCTGCTGTTTGTATAGTGTTCTATAGCCTGCTGTTGTATAGTGTTCTATAGCCTGCTGTTGTATAGTGTTGTATAGCCTGCTGTTGCATAGCCTGCTGTTGTAGGTGTTCTATAGCCTGCTGTTGTATAGTGTTGCATAGCCTGCTGTTGTATAGCCTGCTGTTCTATAGTGTTGTATAGCCTGCTGTTGTATAGCCTGCTGTTGTATGCTGTTCTATAGCCCTTTGTTGTTGCAGTGTTGCATAGCCTGCTGTTGTATAGTGTTGTATGTACTGTTGTATAGCCTACTGTTGCATAGCCTGTTGTTCTATAGCCTGTGTTGTATAGTGTTACTGTTGTACTGTTGTATACTGTTGCATAGCCTACTGTTGTATAGCCTGCTGTTGTATAGCCTGCTGTTGTATAGTGTTCTATAGCCTGCTGTTGTATAGTGTTGCATAGCCTGCTGTTGTATAGTGTTGTATAGCCTACTGTTGTATAGCCTGCTGTTGCATAGCCTGCTGTTGTATAGCCTGCTGTTGTATAGTGTTGTATAGCTACTGTTGTATAGCCTACTGTTGCATAGCCTACTGTTGTATAGCCTGCTGTTGTATAGCCTGCTGTTGTATAGTGTTCTATAGCCTGCTGTTGTATAGCCTGCTGTTGCATAGCCTGCTGTTGTATAGTGTTGTATAGCTACTGTTGTATAGCCTACTGTTGCATAGCCTGCTGTTGCTTAGCCTGCTGTTGTATAGTGTTGTATAGCTACTGTTGTATAGCCTACTGTTGCATAGCCTACTGTTGTATAGCCTGCTGTTGTATAGTGTTCTATAGCCTGCTGTTCTATAGCCTGCTGTTGTATAGTGTTCTATAGCCTGCTGTTGTATAGTGTTCTATAGCCTGCTGTTCTATAGCCTGCTGTTGTATAGTGTTCTATAGCCTGCTGTTGTATAGTGTTGTATAGCTACTGTTGTATAGCCTGCTGTTGCATAGCCTGCTGTTGTATAGCCTGCTGTTGTATAGTGTTCTATAGCCTGCTGTTGTATAGTGTTCTATAGCCTGCTGTTGTATAGTGTTGTATAGCCTGCTGTTGTATAGCCTGCTGTTGTATAGTGTTCTATAGCCTGCTGTTGTATAGTGTTGTATAGCCTACTGTTGTATAGCCTACTGTTGCATAGCCTGCTGTTGCTTAGCCTGCTGTTGTATAGTGTTCTATAGCCTGCTGTTGTATAGCCTGCTGTTGCTTAGCCTGCTGTTGTATAGTGTTCTATAGCCTGCTGTTGCATAGCCTGCTGTTGCTTAGCCTGCTGTTGTATAGTGTTCTATAGCCTGCTGTTGTATAGTGTTCTATAGCCTGCTGTTGTATAGTGTTGTATAGCCTGCTGTTGCATAGCCTGCTGTTGTATAGCCTGCTGTTGTATAGTGTTCTATAGCCTGCTGTTCTATAGCCTGCTGTTGTATAGTGTTCTATAGCCTGCTGTTGTATAGTGTTGTATAGCCTGCTGTTGTATAGTTTTCTATAGCCTGCTGTTGTATAGTGTTGTATAGCCTGCTGTTGTATAGCCTGCTGTTGCATAGCCTGCTGTTGTATAGTGTTGTATAGCCTACTGTTGTATAGCCTACTGTTGCATAGCCTGCTGTTGTATAGCCTGCTGTTGTATAGTGTTCTATAGCCTGCTGTTCTATAGCCTGCTGTTCTATAGTGTTGTATAGCCTGCTGTTGTATAGTGTTGTATAGCCTGCTGTTCTATAGCCTGCTGTTGTATAGTGTTCTATTGCCCTGTTGTATAGTGTTGTATCTGTTGTATAGCCCTACTGTTGCATAGCTGTTCTATAGCCTGCTGTTGTATAGTGTTCTATTGCCTGCTGTTGTATAGTGTTGTATAGCTACTGTTGTATAGCCTACTGTTGCATAGCCTGCTGTTGTATAGCCTGCTGTTGTATAGCCTGCTGTTGTATAGTGTTCTATAGCCTGCTGTTGTATAGTGTTGTATAGCCTGCTGTTGTATAGTGTTGTATAGCCTGCTGTTGTATAGCCTGCTGTTGTATAGTGTTCTATAGCCTGCTGTTGTATAGTGTTGTATAGCTACTGTTGTATAGCCTACTGTTGCATAGCCTACTGTTGTATAGCCTGCTGTTGTATAGCCTGCTGTTGTATAGTGTTCTATAGCCTGCTGTTGTATAGCCTGCTGTTGTATAGCCTGCTGTTGTATAGTGTTGTATAGCTACTGTTGTATAGCCTACTGTTGCATAGCCTGCTGTTGCTTAGCCTGCTGTTGTATAGTGTTGTATAGCTACTGTTGTATAGCCTACTGTTGCATAGCCTACTGTTGTATAGCCTGCTGTTGTATAGCCTGCTGTTCTATAGCCTGCTGTTGTATAGTGTTCTATAGCCTGCTGTTGTATAGTGTTCTATAGCCTGCTGTTCTATAGCCTGCTGTTGTATAGTGTTCTATAGCCTGCTGTTGTATAGTGTTGTATAGCTACTGTTGTATAGCCTGCTGTTGCATAGCCTGCTGTTGTATAGCCTGCTGTTGTATAGTGTTCTATAGCCTGCTGTTGTATAGTGTTCTATAGCCTGCTGTTGTATAGTGTTGTATAGCCTGCTGTTGTATAGCCTGCTGTTGTATAGTGTTCTATAGCCTGCTGTTGTATAGTGTTGTATAGCCTACTGTTGTATAGCCTACTGTTGCATAGCCTGCTGTTGCTTAGCCTGCTGTTGTATAGTGTTCTATAGCCTGCTGTTGCATAGCCTGCTGTTGCTTAGCCTGCTGTTGTATAGTGTTCTATAGCCTGCTGTTGCATAGCCTGCTGTTGCTTAGCCTGCTGTTGTATAGTGTTCTATAGCCTGCTGTTGTATAGTGTTCTATAGCCTGCTGTTGTATAGTGTTGTATAGCCTGCTGTTGCATAGCCTGCTGTTGTATAGCCTGCTGTTGTATAGTGTTCTATAGCCTGCTGTTCTATAGCCTGCTGTTGTATAGTGTTCTATAGCCTGCTGTTGTATAGTGTTGTATAGCCTGCTGTTGTATAGTTTTCTATAGCCTGCTGTTGTATAGTGTTGTATAGCCTGCTGTTGTATAGCCTGCTGTTGCATAGCCTGCTGTTGTATAGTGTTGTATAGCCTACTGTTGTATAGCCTACTGTTGCATAGCCTGCTGTTGTATAGCCTGCTGTTGTATAGTGTTCTATAGCCTGCTGTTCTATAGCCTGCTGTTCTATAGTGTTGTATAGCCTGCTGTTGTATAGTGTTCTATAGCCTGCTGTTCTATAGCCTGCTGTTGTATAGTGTTCTATTGCCTGCTGTTGTATAGTGTTGTATAGCTACTGTTGTATAGCCTACTGTTGCATAGCCTGCTGTTCTATAGCCTGCTGTTGTATAGTGTTCTATTGCCTGCTGTTGTATAGTGTTGTATAGCTACTGTTGTATAGCCTACTGTTGCATAGCCTGCTGTTGTATAGCCTGCTGTTGTATAGTGTTGTATAGCCTGCTGTTGTATAGTGTTCTATAGCCTGCTGTTGTATAGTGTTGTATAGCCTGCTGTTGTATAGTGTTGTATAGCCTGCTGTTGTATAGCCTGCTGTTGTATAGTGTTCTATAGCCTGCTGTTGTATAGTGTTGTATAGCCTACTGTTGTGTAGCCTACTGTTGCATAGCCTGCTGTTGCTTAGCCTGCTGTTGTATAGCCTGCTGTTGCTTAGCCTGCTGTTGTATAGTGTTCTATAGCCTGCTGTTGCATAGCCTGCTGTTGCTTAGCCTGCTGTTGCTTAGCCTGCTGTTGTATAGTGTTCTATAGCCTGCTGTTGTATAGTGTTGTATAGCCTACTGTTGTATAGCCTACTGTTGCATAGCCTGCTGTTGCATAGCCTACTGTTGCATAGCCTGCTGTTGTATAGTGTTCTATAGCCTGCTGTTGCATAGCCTGCTGTTGCTTAGCCTGCTGTTGTATAGTGTTCTATAGCCTGCTGTTGTATAGTGTTGTATAGCCTGCTGTTGTATAGCCTGCTGTTGTATAGTGTTCTATAGCCTGCTGTTGCATAGCCTGCTGTTGCTTAGCCTGCTGTTGTATAGTGTTCTATAGCCTGCTGTTGTTGTATAGCCTACTGTTGTTTAACCTGCTGTTGCATAGCCTGCTGTTGCCTTTGCTGTTGTATAGTGTTCTATAGCCTGCTGTTGCATAGCCTGCTGTTGCTTAGCCTGCAAGAGCATAGTGTTCAATAGCCTGTTGTATAGTGTTCTATAGCCTGCTGTTGTATAGCCTGCTGTTCTAGCCCGCTGTTGCTTAGCCTGCTGTTGTATAGTGTATAGCCCGCTGTTGTTGTATAGCCTGCTGTTGTATAGCCTGCTGTTGTATAGTGTTCTATAGCCTGCTGTTGCATAGCCTGCTGTTGCTTAGCCTGCTGTTGTATAGTGTTCTATAGCCTGCTGTTGTATAGTGTTGTATAGCCTACTGTTGTATAGCCTACTGTTGCATAGCCTGCTGTTGCATAGCCTGCTGTTGCATAGCCTGCTGTTGCTTAGCCTGCTGTTGTATAGTGTTCTATAGCCTGCTGTTGCATAGCCTGCTGTTGCTTAGCCTGCTGTTGTATAGTGTTCTATAGCCTGCTGTTGTATAGTGTTCTATAGCCTGCTGTTGTATAGCCTGCTGTTGTATAGTGTTCTATAGCCTGCTGTTGTATAGGCCAGGGGTTCCCAAACTTTTCCACGACAAGGCCCCCCAAATACCACTAGGTTCTGGACAAGGCCCCCCAAATACCACTAGGTCTGGACAAGGACCCCCGTGATGTGTTATTAAACCCATCGACAATACTATGGCAAATGTAAAAATACATTAAGCTAATCCTAATAATTATTTTAGCCACAAACACTTCGCGATGGGGCATACAGTGTGTAAAAATTGCATTTGGGGCTTTCTGCTATATGAGAGTTATCACTCTACTATTATTCCCAGTTATTATCATGGGAAATATAATGTTCAGATATGTGACAAATTATTATAATGACATTGTATAACAACCATTTTTCTTTCCAACTTGCGGAGTCCCCCCTGGCATCCCCTCGCGGCCCCGGCCCCCACTTTGAAAACCACTGGTATAGCCTCCTGTGTGTGCACTGCAACTTGTGCGTGGCACTGTGCCCACCCGTTGAGAGGGGGTTAAGAAGCGGTTAGATTTTGGGTGAAAAGGGTGTGTGCTCACCGAGGTAATGTAGTAGAAAATGAGCAGCCACATCCTGAGAGAAAGGCCCATGTTCCATGATCAATAACATTATCATTCATAGGTGAGAACGGCCCATGTTCCATGATCAATAACATAGTCATTCATTTCATCAATCATTTTCTGTGTTGTCTCCTTCTTTCTGTTCATTTAATCAGCCAGGTGTTACTATCATTATTTGTATTATTACTATTATTGTTATTATTTGTTTGTATAGTTATTGTTATGTATTTGTTTGTATAGTATTGTTATTATTTTATTGAATGTTTTGGCAATACTGTAAAATCTACATTTAAGCCAATAAAGCTTGTTGAATTGAATTGAGAGAGAGAGAGAAAGAGAGAGAGAGAGAGGGGACAGAGAGGGGGGGGAGAGAGAAAGAGAGGGAGAGAGAGAGGGGGGGAGAGAAAGAGAGGGAGAGGATGAATATATTGATGATAAATATTGATGGATCAATCCTCTTTGTGTACATGTAAATACTTTGTTTGATAATTCAGCTATTTAACTTAAATTGATTGATAGATGTGTCTGTAAGTGTAAGCATATAATATGGGTAGATGTGTGTGCAAGTGTAAGCATATAATATGGGTAGATGTGTGTAAGTGTAAGCATATAATATGGGTAGATGTGTCTAAGTGTAAGCATATAATATGGGTAGATGTGTGTAAGTGTAAGCATATAATATGGGTAGATGTGTCTAAGTGTAAGCATATAATATGGGTAGATGTGTGTGTAAGTGTAAGCATATAATATGGGTAGAGATGTAAGCATATAATATGGGTAGATGTGTCTAAGTGTAAGCATATAATATGGGTAGATGTGTGTAAGTGTAAGCATATAATATGGGTAGATGTGTGTGTAAGTGTAAGCATATAATATGGGTAGATGTGTCTAAGTGTAAGCATATAATATGGGTAGATGTGTGTCTAAGTGTAAGCATATAATATGGGTAGATGTGTGTGTGTAAGTGTAAGCATATAATATGGGTAGATGTGTGTCTAAGTGTAAGCATATAATATGGGTAGATGTGTGTCTAAGTGTAAGCATATAATATGGGTAGATGTGTCTAAGTGTAAGCATATAATATGGGTAGATGTGTGTCTAAGTGTAAGCATATAATATGGGTAGATGTGTCTAAGTGTAAGCATATAATATGGGTAGATGTGTCTAAGTGTAAGCATATAATATGGGTAGATGTGTGTGTCTAAGTGTAAGGATATACTATGGGTAGATGTGTGTGTAAGTATAAGCATATAATATGGGTAGATGTGTCTAAGTGTAAGCATATAATATGGGTAGATGTGTCTAAGTGTAAGCATATAATATGGGTAGATGTGTGTAAGTGTAAGTGTAAGCATATAATATGGGTAGATGTGTGTAAGTGTAAGCATATAATATGGGTAGATGTGTCTAAGTGTAAGCATATAATATGGGTAGATGTGTGTCTAAGTGTAAGCATATAATATGGGTAGATGTGTGTGTAAGTGTAAGCATATAATATGGGTAGATGTGTCTAAGTGTAAGCATATAATATGGGTAGATGTGTCTAAGTGTAAGCATATAATATGGGTAGATGTGTGTAAGTGTAAGCATATAATATGGGTAGATGTGTCTAAGTGTAAGCATATAATATGGGTAGATGTGTGTCTAAGTGTGAAAAGCATATAATATGGGTAGATGTGCATATAATATGGGTAGATGTGTGTAAGTGTAAGCATATAATATGGGTAGATGTGTCTAAGTGTAAGCATATAATATGGGTAGATGTGTGTGTAAGTGTAAGCATATAATATGGGTAGATGTGTGTGTGAGTGTAAGCATATAATATGGGTAGATGTGTGTGTAAGTGTAAGCATATAATATGGGTAGATGTGTCTAAGTGTAAGCATATAATATGGGTAGATGTGCATATAATATGGGTAGATGTGCATATAATATGGGTAGATGTGTGTGAGTGTAAGCATATAATATGGGTAGATGTGCATATAATATGGGTAGTTGTGTGTGAGTGTAAGCATATAATATGGGTAGATGTGCATATAATATGGGTAGATGTACATATAATATGGGTTTGCATTAGTTTTATTTTCTTTTTCTATTATCTTTTCTACAGTATATTGTATTAGTGCTGAAGCTATTACCGTCCTCTGAGTTGTATTGCCATTTATCCTTTTATTTCACTTATTTTCCCTTTCATTTTTTAATTTGATCTTTATACCAATATTAATGTAAAGTTTATTATTAATATGTTATACCTGCAGCTTTGGCAACAATGACTTTATTCATTCATGCCATTTGATTTGATTTGAGAGAAAGAGAGAGAGGGACAGTGAGAGAGAAAAGGACAGAGCAAAAGAGAGATAGGACAAAGAGAAAGAGAGAGAGAGAGAGGGGAAGAGCGAGAAAGAGAGTGAGAGAGAGAGAGAGGAAGAGAGCGAGGGTTCACACACCCTCTCAGTGGCTTTCAAGGACTCTAAGGACCAGATGCACTTGAGCTGGTGCTTGACTCACATTTTACCCTACGCCACCACTCAGCTGTCTGGAGTCACACACACACACACACACACACACACACCCCCTACCGCCACCACTCAGCTGTCTGGAGTCACTCACACACACACACACACACACACACAAACACCACAACACGCAGTTTGCGTCTGTGCTTAAGGTGCTACTTGGCCATGCCAGCAAATCTGGGGCTACCCGTGGGAGTGGTGTTGGGCAGAAGCACAAAGGACAAAGGTCAAAGGTGAAGGGTGAGGGGCAGCGTGGTGTACCAGAGGCTAATATGTTTGGTAGAAGCACAAAGGTCAAAGGTCAGAGGTGAAAGGTAAGGGGTGGGGGCAGCGTACCTGGTGCTGCAGCATCCTCTGCCGCTCGCTGGGCTTGAGAGGGATGGGCTTGACCAGGTGCGGGTTGTCGTGGATCACGCCCCCTCCGCCCCCAATCTCCAGGGGCTCCGAGCTCACCTTGCCCTGAGGAGCGGGGAGGACGCCGCAGGTCAAAGGTCAACCTCCACCATGTGTCTCTCCCTCTCTGTCTCAGTGTCTAACTTATCCCACCTGTCTGAAGCTTTAGTGATGGAACATACCATGGTAGCCTTGGAGAGGACTAGATGCACCGATTGCAATTTTCTTGGTACTTGCAGGTGTGTATGTGTACCTTGTCGTACTCGCTCCAAGCCTTGGTGAGCATCTGCAGGTGTGTGTGTGTGTGTGTGTGTGTGTGTGTGTGTGTGTGTGTGTGTGTGTGTGTGTGTACCTTGTCGTACTCGCTCCGAGCCTTGGTGAGCATCTGCAGGATGTCCACTCCTCTGGCCTGGCTGGTGTCCAGTGCTCGGGGGGAGACCCACCCACACTTCTGCTGCTGGTGCAGCTGATGCTCCTGACGTGTCAGGCTGCGGACAACACACACACATTTACCCACACACACACACACACACACATTTACACACACACACATAATATATATATATATATCTGCTGCTGGTGCAGCTGCTGCTCCTGACGTGTCAGGCTGCGGACAACACACACACATTTACACACACACACACACACACACACACACACACACACACACACACATTTACACACACACACACAAACACATTTACACACGCTTCGGACAATTGGACAACTGAATACAACAGCCAATCACATTCCACCCTTTCTTTCCATTTTACCAGTATAGCCAAAGCCAATGCTCCTTTAAAACAGCAGCTGTATAGATTCCATATGATTAGACACTAGGCTTTCCTCATAGCCAGACCCATGCCCAATGCTCCTTTTAAACAGTATAGATTCCATATGATTAGACACTAGGCTTTCCGCATGGCCAGACCCATATCCAATGCTCCTTTAAAACAGCAGCTGTATAGATTCCATATGATTAGACACTAGACTTTCCGCATGGCCAGACCCATGCCCAATGCTCCAAACAGCGAGCCCTACATCGGTCCCCTTCCTTCCTATCTGCTGTGTGTGCCAAGAGTGTTAGCGTAGCTTCAGAGATGGATACTAGAGTGTGCCGAGTGGTGTTAGCGTAGCGTAGCTTCAGAGATGGATACTAGAGTGTGCCGAGTGGTGTTAGCGTAGCGTAGCTTCAGAGATGGATACTAGAGTGTGCCGAGTGGTGTTAGCGTAGCGTAGCTTCAGAGATGGATACTACTGTAGAGTGTGCGAGTGGTGTTGGCGTGGCGTAACTTGAGAAGATGGATACTAGAGTGTGCAGTGGTGTTAGCGTAGCGTAGCTTCAGAGATGGATATTAGAGTGTGCCGAGTGGTGTTAGCGTAGCGTAGCTTCAGAGATGGATACTACTGTAGAGTGTGCCGAGTGGTGTTAGCGTAGCGTAGCTTCAGAGATGGATACTAGAGTGTGCCGAGTGGTGTTAGCGTAGCGTAGCTTCAGAGATGGATATTAGAGTGTGCCGAGTGGTGTTAGAGTAGCTAAGGAGGGGTCAAAATCCCCCTTTATGCAGAGCAGAGGCAGTGACTGCTCCATTGGAGTCTATG
>NC_063205.1:3049943-3069943 GCF_017589495.1 Alosa alosa
GCCTGCCTCTATGGGAATTTAACATAGGGGTCAAATACTTATTACCCCTGTATTTTAAGGAAGAACATTTATTTATTTACAATACATTCTTCATTCACTAAGAAAATTGGTGTCCTTAAATGTTAGATTTTTACTCATTTTTTTATTAAGGCATTAAGATCAATTTCTAACAGATGATTTTATATTCATCTTTTTAGTCAACTTTAGCATGGGTTCAAATACTTATTCTCCCCACTGTATGTGTGATGGTGTGTGTGTGTGTGTGTGTGTGTGTGTGTGTGTGTGTGTGTGTGTGTGTGTGTGTGTGTGTGTGTGTGTGTGTGTGTGCGCGCACGCGCGCATCCAGGATCCTCATGTACACATATGCTGCTTGCTGTGTGGGGCGGTAACCATGGCAATAAGCTTCATCAGGCTGCCGAGCAAAGAAAACTTCTTCTGACGGTTCTGACTGGTTTCCATGGACACTGGCGTTGCTTTCGTTTAGTAGCTAACATTCTATTTCTTTCCCTGTATTTCCCTGCGCTACCTGTTGCATACTTATCCAAACTTAGCATAACTTATCCAGTGGGGTCTCTTAATGACACAGAAACAGGAATCAGGTTGTGCTGAGAGGAGCAAAGCAGCCGTGTGTAAACATGTGTCTGTGTGTGTGTATGTGTGTGTGTGTGTGTAAACGGCACAGGAGGAGAGCTCTGCAGTGTGTAACGTGTTCCTGTGTGTTTGTGTGTGTGTGGAAACGGCACAGGAGGAGAGCTCTGCAGTGCCTAAACGAGGGAGGGAGAACAAGGCTGTGTGTTTCTAATGTTTCAGAGAGCTGATGTTTTTATCTAATCTGGCTTCTGACAGTCCCTGCTGATGGCGGCACACATGCAGAGAACGCACACACACTCTCACACACACACTCATACACACATGCACAGACACACACACGCACACACACACAGGCCTGCTGCCACTAAAATACCTCTGCGCCTTAAAAGGAACTGAACGCCTCACACACTTGAGTCTGCCGCTCTCATAGCTCGTCCCACTCTCCCACTTCAGGCCAGGAATCCCAGCAAGCAACCTCTCTGTCTCACACACACACACACGTCTCTCTCCCACACACACTACCAGAGACACTAACACACTCTCATTCTCAGTCACACACACACACTATGTATATTCTCCCTCTCTCACACACACACACTCTATGTCTCTCTTTCTCTGTCACACACACACACACAAACACTATCTCTCTCTCTCGCCCCCACACACACACACACACACACACACTCCATGTCTCTCACAGACACAAAGACACACACGCCTTGACTGTCGCTAGTGGACAAAAAAAAAAAACAATTCCTCTGAACTGACATCATTTTTTGGTTGTTGTTATTGCATTTAAGCATTAGCCTGATGGCACACAAAACAGGGTGAGACACCAAAACAAATATTGCTCCGATTACACACATCACCATTACTAAAACACAGTGGTGAGGGAGCAGGTTTTGGAATGAGAGTCCTAATCACTAAAAACAACATGGCAGCCCAGAGGGAGACAGAGAGAAATGATGGCGCTATTCCACTCTGAGGAGCTAACTTATGACTAAATATTTATTTGAAAATAATTCATATGTTTCATTATGATCATAGTTAGCAATAAGATGTGCTAGCGCCAGCTGCCCCATCCATCTCTGCACATCGGATATAGTCAAAGGCTAGTCATTTGTGACAGCACGGGGTAAAAACACCCAATCTATTTCACCAGGGCTCTGCAGATCCTTCTTATCGTGACGAAGGAGAAAGCAGCCCAGCTGATCTGCCGATAAGACTGAGAACTCCTGACTGACAGCTCGGGTGTCTGTGTGCTCCCGGCTGGCTGGACTGAGGTCCTGCAGCCACACAGTACAGGGTAGGCCAGCCATGCTGCTGCAGAGGGCATTTTTAGTCGGGCATTTACGGCGGGCATTCCTGTAGAGCAGGAAGGGGTCCTGCAGCCACACAGTACAGGGTAGGCCCGCCCTGCTGCTGCAAGGGTATTTTTAGTCGGGCACTTACGGCGGGCATTCCTGTAGAGCAGGAAGGGGTCCTGGAGCTGGAAGTCGAGGTCCTTGGTGATGGGTTCGGTGAGATTCTCCATGCTGAGTCGGTTCATGATGGTGAATCCGTGTCTGGGGGAGGCCAACCTGCGGGTACAGCAACAAGCACCTGTCAGGTCCCTCAGCTCCACCCCTGAGCTTCTGACTACACCAGCATTTCCCTCAGGGTTAAGACAGTATATCAAACTCTATTTATCTATGTATTTATCTATCTATTTATCTGTCTACCTCTATCTATGTATCTATCTATCCCCATCATGGCTCTTGTATGCATCAGCAGAATAAAAACATGGAAACTTTGTGGCGTCCTGCATGACTTATCTTCTGCTAGCCGATGCTCCAGGCGGAGATTAACGCCAGAGTAGTTAAAACGCTCCCTGTTACCTGAATCAGGTGAGCCTCTGGGCGTTCAGCTGCACATCACTAGGACAGCACTGGCCATAAATCAGCCTTAAGCCATCACTCATCTCTCCCACTAGTCAGTTAAGAGCTAAGATTCACAGCCTTTACATCATGATAACATGGACCCTCTGACTGCCGTCACGAGCAGGCCAGGCGCGATGACAATATTAATATTTTAGCAACAATCAAAGCAAGCTCTTCTACATTCTCGTCTTCAAATCACAACGTATTGGGTCATTTGTTAGGTAGGCGGTAATGCAACCAGACGTTGTTTGCCAACCGCCATAAAAACAAGAAGAATGTGTTACGTATACACTTCAATAGTGCTGCCACACCATACCTTGTGTACACAAACAAGGTCCCTTCCACGTCGGTCTTTTCCTTGAGAGAGAGCACATTTTTTTCAGATCACAGCTGTCACAGACCATAACATACAAGTTCATTATTACTGACAAATGATACATTGCTGTTTAATATTAAAATGTACACTAAACACTTGTAGGTAAATGTAGTGTCAAGTCTCAACAACAGGTGAACGTAAGTTAACGTTAGCTGCTACTGTTAATCACAGCCTTGCTTGCTAGCGACTTAGCTATCCAGCAAGTGCCGCTATATTTCAAATTTCTTACTCTTACTCTGACCGACAAAATACATTCAGGAGCTTGCTAACTAACTGTCAACAGTCATGGCAAACCACTTCATAAAGTGTTAGATCTACTCCAAACGCACAGTGGCATTAGTGCTTGCTGGACAGTAAAGCTAAGCTCTCATTAGAAAAGCGCGCGACTTGATACTTTTGCTAACGTTACCCAGGGAAGTTAGCCTTTAGCTTCAATAGCTTACCCATTCATTTGTTTTGCTGTTAAAGGTATAGAGTGCAACTTGACTCGCCACGTCCACTATGTTGTTAATATAGGGATCTTGTCTTTGTAAAGCTGCAAGACTGATGTCTAACCCCTTTGCTGTAAGACAGCTGCCTCCAGTCGTACTCGCAGT
Source organism: Alosa alosa (assembly GCF_017589495.1). Taxonomy (NCBI): domain Eukaryota; kingdom Metazoa; phylum Chordata; class Actinopteri; order Clupeiformes; family Clupeidae; genus Alosa; species Alosa alosa. Next base: position 3,053,426 of record NC_063205.1, read on the forward strand.
CATTATTGCTCAGAGTCACAAGCTAGCCAACTTTGAACCTGCCAGCTGGATGCTTCGTTGAGCAAGCTAGCTGGCTAGTTAGCTACTTAGCTGGTCTACGACGACAGCTCCGTTTCTTATCCAGATTAAAGTGGAAAACAATTAAAATAGTACAAAAATTAAATCACTAAAAGTATTGCCGATGTCTAATGGAGCCGCTTCCGGAGAGTAAAATTAAGAGAAGATAATAAAACAACGGGACGCAGACTAAATACTGGCTAAGCTCTCTGGTCTCTTGACAGGAGCCATGTTTGCTCTTGCCGATTGTAAACAGTTAGGCATCACCAGCTGCTGCATGAACACGTGATACAGGATTAGTGGTTGCTTTGGATAACGTTACACCCTCGCACGCTAATACAGCCCATAGTCGATTCGCAGGAACTGTAAATGGCAAGACATTAAATGTATAGGCCTGTTTTAAGTCGTTATTTATGTATGTATGTATGTATGTAGGCCTTGACAAGAGAGAGAGTGTAATTTCAGAGGTCTCTTTCACAGGGCAGGCTGGCTACTTCACTGGGTTTGATGGCCTTAATCTAGTCCATTCATTTAGAATCAAGTGCAAGCTGTATTGTGACAGCTGGACTTGGTGTGTATCTAAAACAGCCACCATTGCATGATCACTGTCCACTGCACAAATAAATCGGTATAAGAAAGTAAAGCATCTAGAATTAAACTTTTCTTTCACTATAAAATGTAAATGAGCAGCCTGTTCAATGCAAGTGAAGGTCATAGGCAATAACATAAGTCAAGTCTAATCAGCTAAGAGCAATAAACAAAACAAACAACAACATATGAAGTCGCCTACTGTGCAACCCAGCGAAGTATCAATAAAACATAAGCCTCCATTTACCCACATTACAAACACATTTTACAGAACAGGGTAGACTCAAAGAGTTTTACAAATGATTATATGAATAATAGCAAAATACCAAATAATACAATACAGAATGCAAATAAAAATGCCTACATAAGAAATAAAAATAATAAAGAGTATAGAAAATAATAATAAAGCAATGGTAATAATTAGGGCTGTCAAAATAACTGATTAATTTCGATTAATTCATTTGAGAAAAAATAACTGATTAAAAAAATTAGTGCAGATTAATCGATTCCGTATGACCTTTGACCCCGAGCTGTTCTAGTCAGTAAAAAATAGACTGTAAAATGAAGCAGAGAGAAGAAAACGTGCTGCCTAGATCATTGATTGGAACATTTACTTCCAAAAACGTGCTGCCTAGATCATTGATTGGAACATGGCCTGATGGTGTTGATAAAAATAAAGTGTTGAAAATAAAGTCCTTTGCAATGTCTGCAAGTGTTGACATTGAGGGGGTGTTAATTTATTTTCATTGTGTCCCCTTAGGTTATATCTGTGGCCTGAAATGCCTTGCATGTGAAAAAAAAAAAAAAAAAACTTCTTCCCAAGCACTTTTGAATTTATTTCCTCAGCATATTAGGTCATATCATAGATTATTATGGCCATTATTTGAACAGTGAAAATAATAATAAAAGAGTTTTTGAACTTTAATGTCACTAATGCTGATTATTCAATTATTCATTTGAATTTAAATATTTAAAATACTTTCACAGAAAAAAAATTGATTAATTAATCACAGAGTATGTACTTAAGTAAGATTAATTGTTTTAATCGATTGACAGCCCTAGTAATAATAATAAAAACACACACACCTACACACACACACAAATAATAAACAACAAATAAAGCTGGGCCAGTACTACCCATGTTCCAAAGCCCTGCACACTCATATCTGAACTGGCTCCAGTAGCTTGTATAGCGGTCTTTTAATTCAATTCGATTTTACAACTGGCAATATTATTCAACTGTTAATGAAATAATCTCAGTTGTTCACGGGAAGCCTAGTCTCTCTATGTGTGCTGTGATGAGCGTGGATTGTAAAAGCAGATTACACACAGATTATTCTGAGATGATGCCATAATTATACGCAGGTAATACACAAGTCTGATTAACTTACTCAGCGGTGAGAGGCTTTCCACGTCCGTCCGTGTGCAGAGCCACACAGCTGTTAGGGAGCCAGACGAGACGAAGTGCCTGACTCAGGACTACACACAGGATGTGGGCCAGAACCGGGCAGAATGAGTGCCGGCATGACTTTAGCATAGCCATAAATTAGCATAGCCATGAATTCAGCATAGCCATGACTTAGCGCGCGCACACACACACACACACACACACACACACACGTCTACTTAGTGCCTATACACATCTGTCTGCAAGCCTGCCTGTATCAGTTTGTCTGACTTTCTGTCAGAGTGTATTTGACGACTACTGAACCAGCAAAAATGAAAAAGTCTGACAGAGATAATTTTCTCCAAAACAGTGTTTGTGCACAAGTTGGTGGGAACATGCCACATGAGAGTGTGTGTTTGAGAGAGAGAGAGAAAGTGTGTGTGTGTTGAAGAGAGAGAGAGAGAGTGTGTGTGTGTGTGTGTTTGAGAGAGAGAGAGAGAGTGTGTGTGTTTGAGAGAGAGAGAGAGTGTGTGTGTGTGTTTGAGAGAGAGAGAGAGAGGGTGTGTGTGTGTGTGTGTGTTTGAGAGAGAGAGAGAGAGAGAGAGGTGTGTGTGTGTGTGTGTGTGTGTTTGAGAGAGAGAGAGAGTGTGTGTGTGTGTGTGTGTGTGTGTTTGAGAGAGAGAGAGTGTGTGTGTGTGTGTGTGTGTGTGTGTGTGCTCTGCGCCTGGTGTTGAGGACTGATCTTGTTTATATTAATTAGCTCTTGATTTACAGGAGGGAGCAGGAACATCAGCTGACAGGAGTGTCCCAAAGAGCTCATAAATAAAACTTCAGCCTTCCTTTCCACCTCGTTCAAACACTCACAGCCCTCCTTTCCACCTCGTTCAAACGCTCACAGATTTGGTCAGGTATACACAAAGTTCTTTCTGAAAGGCAAAATGAGGTGGTGTGTGTATACATTTACACCTATGAATAAATAATGCTCTCCAGGGAATGTCAAATTTAAAATATAGTTAGATTGTCTGTCATTCATATTTTCTCTTCAAAATGTTCTAGTCAAAATGTTCTAGTCAAAATGTTCTAGTCGAGAAAACAAACAAGAAAGCAGGAAATATGAATAAAGACAAACAATTATGACATTTAGGGATTTTTACGGCTGCATTCTACTGCATCAGATGTTGGCTTGCTGTGAATGTCCTAGAAGTATTTTTCATTGACCTTTAGAAAGAGAGAGAGAGAGAGAGAGAGAGAAGTGGACGCTTTGTGAAATATTGCTTCTGCTTGGTGATAAAGTACTGAGGTTGTGTTCAAAGTCTATAAATGTGGGGATCTGCAGCACTGGAGACGTTTGGTCCAGACTGTATATATACATAGATAACACATATACTGGATATACTGTATACATAGATAACACATATACAGAATATATACAACACATATACAGAATATTTACATAGATAACATATATACTGAATATATACAGTACATAGATAACACATATACAGAATATATACAGTACATAGATAACATATATACAGAATATATACATAGATGACATATATACTGAATATATACAGTACATAACATATATACAGAATATATGTAAGGGATAATTTATAGAAAGCCGGTCATTACTGGGAAAATAAGTCCCGACAGGGCGAACCGGACCCCGACGCGCAGCGGAGGGGTCTTGTTCCGCCCTGAAGGGACTTGTTTTAAACAAAATCTATACATAGATATACTGTACATAGTAGGGCTGTCAATCGATTAAAAAAAATAATCAAATTAATTACATACTCTGTGATTAATTCATCTAAATTAATCGCATATATATTTTTTGCTGTGAAAGTATTTTAAATATTTAAATTCAAATGAATCATTGAATAATCAGCATTAGTGACATTAAAGTTCAAAAACTCTTTTATTATTATTTTCACTGTTTAAATAATGACCATAATAATCTTTGATATGACCTAATATGCTGAGGAAATCAATTCAAAAGTGGAAGAAGTTTTTTTTCACATACAAGGCATTTCAGGCCACAGATATAACCTAGGGGACACAATGAAAATAAATTAACACTCCCCTGAATGTCAACACTATTTCTTTGCATTGATGTGCGACTTTAGAGTTGATGAACTCCGGTGATATGCAAATTCCTTGCTGCAGACATTGCAGAGGGCTTTATTTACAGTAACACTTTATTTTTATGAACACCATCAGGCCGTTTTTAAAAAGTAAATGTTCCAATCAATGATGTAGGCAGCACATTTCCTTCTCTCTCCTTCATTTTACAGTCTAATGGTTACTGACTAGAATGGCTCAGGGTCAAAGGTCACACGGAATCGATTAATCTGTGTTATTTTTTTTAATCAGTTATTTTTTCTCAAATTAATTAATCGAAATTAATCAGTTATTTTGACAGCCCTAGTACATAGATAACATATATACAGAATATATATACAGTACATAGATAACATATATACAGAATATACATAGATAACAAATATACAGAATATACATAGATAACATATATACAGAATATATACATATATAATAATATATAAACAGAATACAGATATACTGTACATAGATAATATATAAACAGAATATATACATATAATAATATATAAACAGAATACAGATATACTGTACATAGATAATATATAAACAGAATATACATAGATATACTGTACATATATAACATAGCAGAATATACATAGATATACTGTACATATATAATATATAAGCAGAATATACATAGATATACTGTACATAGATAATATATAAACAGAATATACATAGATATACTGTACATTTATAATATATAAGCAGAATATACATAGATATACTGTACATATATAACATAATAACATAGCAGAATATAATAAGGGATAACGGCCGCCGAGGTGTCATACAGAATTAACGGACGAGGCGGGGGGGGAGGCAAAGAACTTCCCGAAGCGCAGCGGAGTCCATTAATTCCATATAACAGGACACCTCAAGGCCGTTATCCCGCTTATCACCCGGTTTCCGTTTAAAAAGAAGCCGACTTGTTCAGTTTGTTGTACATCTTTCTTTGGCCCTATAACAGCGATAGCATGGACAGTTAGCTTGTATACAGTTCATTCCATTGTTGCGAAGCATGCTTCCAGGCTCAACCATCGTCCTACTATGGTTGTTATAGTTACCATTCATAAGGATTGATATGGAACAGTGATTAAACTTTTTTTTTTACTTTTTCTACTTCTTAGGTGTCCCGTTATTTAGAATTAATAGCCAGGTTCTGGTATTTAGCAGATGCTTTTGTCCAAAGCGAATACTGTACACACACGTCTGTAGTGTTCATTTGGTGGTCAGAGGGCTCCCTGCATATAGGCTGATGCAGGAACTGTGGGTGGGACCAGTGCTGTTCATGCTTACCACTTCCTGTCAGTACGCTTACTGCTTCCTGTCTCCCACTCTCTGTGAAATCAATCACAACTCACACTGTCAGGCAAACCTCAAATGCTAATCTTACATCTTATTTTTTTCTCTTATTATCTTATTTAATCTTATTATCTCTATTATAATAATTTTTACACTTATGTTTTTGAAAGGCAGAAGTTGTTAATGAAGTCAAAAGTGCACATCTCACAGGATTCTATCCTAGGAAACTGAATAATCCACTTTTTTGACAGATTTAAGATGAGCTATCAGAAAACCCTTTGTTTTTTCTGTGTTGTCCATCTTGAATAGGGCTGACGTGGTCTTTTGACTGAGAGGTACAATCTCATTTAGCCACTAGGGGGCATTACTGCCTTTGACAAGTGCAGAGCAAAGGATCCCTAACTGCTGGCAGCTGGCCTCTGCTCTGAGGAGCACATTTGAACTCCATCTTTGAACACGAACACGCACTTGCCCTAGACAAACATGGAATTTCACGGCGGTGCCCGCGGTGGTAAAACAGTAGCCATGTTTGCCCTGAAGGAACGCTGAGCTTCAGACTTGGGAATCCTTTAAGTCTGAGATGGTTTTACCTAAACCCCAACAGAATCCAAGCTGAGCACAAACACACACACACACTCACACACACACACACACACACACACACACACACACACACACACAGAGCACCTGGTCTGACTGGGTGAGTAACATGATCGCTACAGCTGTAAAAAGTGAGGCAGGCCCACAGGACAATCTGCCTCTTCAACCTATAGGCACAGGAAAAGCACCTTGCAGCTTCCTCTTCAACCTATAGGCACAGGAAAAGTACCTTGCAGCTTCCTCTTTAACCTATAGGCACAGGAAAAGTACCTTGCAGCTTCCTCTTCAACCCATAGGCACAAACACTTTGTTGATGCTGCTTCACCAAATTTAAGAGCTTTTACTGGAATATAATCTGAGGTTCTTTGCTGTAGCTATTCAAGAGCTAAAGTCGTAGAGTATCATCTGAGGTTATTTATTGGACCTTTTTACTGTGTTGCTCAGTAATAATAAAGTGCTTTAGGTGCCCTGATAAAGCATTTTATAGAGTTGTTGTGGTTGTTATTGTTATTGTTATTGTTGTTGTTGTTGATGTTGTTGTTGTTGTTGTTGTTGTTGTTGTTGTTAATACTACTGGGCTGTAAGTTGACCCAGAGGAAGTGATAAACCTTCTGAAATAAGAGCCCTTTGGCTTTGTTTATTTTGGAGATTGAAGCCTCGGGCTGTTCTATTATCAGGTTTACAACTTCCTCTGGGTTATCCTACCTACAGTAGGTTTGCCACTAAACCACCTACTTCGGCTCATCTGCATCAGTGGCCCATCACACCCAGGGCACCACCCTGTCTATACGGGCCTGGTCACACCCATTAGGTGTCATCTTCTGAATACTGAGCTGACCCGACGCGCCTGGTCTCTTGAGTGTAGGTGGGATGTGTGCCTGTAATCAGACCAAACACAAACGGGCTAAACCTCCACTTGACAGGGGCCCTGGTTTGCCCTTTATGTCTGCTGTGAATTCCTTTGTTTGACAATTTGGCTGATTGTTTCTGTAGCCCTCCCGGAAACGCGATTCAACCCCTGCATGACTAAACATCATCGCAGATTGGATCGACTTTACTACTAAATTGAACTGCTTGTAATGTGACTTGTATCTACTTAGGTGAGATCATGAATGTATTTATGTGTATATATATATAAGTATAAGTATATATACTATTTTGATCACTTTTAGATGTTCCAGTAAGGATTGGTGAAAGGGGATGAGGTGGCTTGGGCAGCCCCCCCCCCCCAACTTCATCATAGCACTTTCAATCATATTATTGGGGTGTTGCATTGGCCAGTTCTGATCATTGGAGGGGTTACACCCTCCCTCCCATATTGGGGGTTGGGGGATGGGGTAGCCTACTGCGCATGAATGCACATTAAACTTGTGCCATAATTCTTCCCATGTAGCATCCTGTTTTTTCTTTATATATTCTGCTCCTGATCCCAGTCATGTGTGGATTCCAGCGACTTGGGATCAAATCTGAAGCCCCTTCTCTTCTCTAATGGACGTTGCCTTGTTGCACCAAATGCCATTATTTGGGGTCTTGTGGAAAGTCCCACTGGACGGAAATAGTTCTGCTGACGGGGAAAACGGTAATCGGTCATCTTCATATATGGTCAGCGTGGCACCGAAGCGGGCCGTGCTGACTCACCCAGCGCCCGTTCCCAGGGTCGGTACTGCCCGCTATCTTCCTCCCTCTCCCGCTCAACATCACCACACCAAACTATGTGTTGCGTGGCAATCTCACAACAAATTGATTTTTTCTTGCAAATAAGCCTCTTGGGATGACTATGTCGATAATCATGGCGTGTTGCTACCAGCTGATGTGTCTTTGTTGAGAAATTATCTCGTGTTTGATACAGTACTATTACGGGAAGTTAGGTTCCTGGCTTGGTGTAGATCAACATGTGGTCGTGAGTGCGGTTTGAGGTGGACCGATTGAGCTGGCGTCCCCAAAGGGTTCTGGGTTTAGAAGTCTCATATCAAATAAAGAAGGCTGCCTATTGGTGGGCACCGCCGAGGTTCGACGCATCCCAGACCTCATGACGTCTTCCTCGAGCACACATTTTACCAGTTAACGATGCCTGAGCCAGGCTGATCGCCTGTGGATACGCTCTCTGTATATCCGTTTCAAAGGTACGCCGTGTGTTAACGTAAATCGCGCTGCCAGGGACAAACATGAACCCGTCCAGACGGCCAATATCCCGCGCAGCGTAACATCTTCACTCCGTACCCTCTCTCTCTCTGAATTGGCACTCACAATCCGCCCACCTTTTCGCTGTACTCCTGTTTTTCTTCCCCCCGGAGATAGCACGTCTGGAACGCCATGGAGCTTACTTCTATTTTCTAGCGCAGTAACATCTGGAACCAGTCAGGGAGTCTACGGGGAAGGGGGGGCCCGGCCGTCACCCCCCTCTCTCTCTCCCCCCTCTCGCGCTCGCTCCTCGCGTTTCCAGACACAGGCACTGCAGAGAGAAGCGCACGGACTCGCTCAGCCGCTCGGCTCCCTCTCCGCGCTTAGAGACTGGAACGGACTCAATTCATATCTCCTGGAGAAGCACGATGCTCTTGCAAATGTTTTTGGACAACAACGAAGGAATCAGTAAAAATCTGAAGATGTATTTCGTGTGAGATCTGATCTGGAATATACAAATATTTAGGATTTTTGGGGGGCCGTTAAGATCTTGAACCTTTTTTTTCCTTCCCAGTGCCAGCGCCCGGTTTTCTTGTTGGTTGAGCTGTTGCGTTTCTGAGATTTCTGGGCAATTTGATCCCGTTTTTGATGATTACTAACAGCAAGTGGTGCTGGTCTCGTGTTTCGGAGGCAGGGCCCGGATGTTCCGAGGATGCACTGGTTCGTTTTCTTAGGTGGTTCCAGCGAATATCTCTTTCTGTTGTTTAACTCCATAATGGGGATCAGGTAATATTAACTCCGGCGCAAAAGAAGGAATATCTCAAGCTTTCCGTTGCTTGTTTTATTTTATTTTTTTCTTTGATTTCTTTTCCTCCTTTGGTTGTTCCCCACTACCCCTCCTCTTTCCCATCCTCTACCTTCAACTACGGATAACGCTGGACCACATCTATGGTAAATGAAAGCAAAAACATGTACTTACCGGAGGACACCCTTGAAAACCATCAAGGTAAACATCTCTTTCTGCTTTTGGGATGTGTTATGTGTGCGTGTGTGTGTGTGTTTATTAATGCATGATGGCACATTGCTGTTCAAAGGCAGCATGGACGGGGAGGTGGCGGAGCGGAGGTGTTATTGGAGATGATCAATGGTGATAAACAGTATAAAGACAATATATGGCATCACAGCAGACGGACCCGTCTTTATCTGCGTCGGTAATTATGTTCTTTAAGATGCTCGCTCGCCGTCACCCTACCATCTCGTTACAGGTTAATGCAGGCTGGCAGGTTGGCTATTGAATACACCGACAACCTCTTCTTCCCCGAATAAGAACGTCTTAACCTCTAACGGGGAGGTAGCAGGACTTTTCCATGAGCAAAGTTAAAGTAAATTAACAGATGGCTTTTCGGAGTCTCGCCTGGACGTCAGAGCAACAGTGGTTGTGCGGCGCGTAAATCGGCCTACGAGTAGCCTCGGGGACTGAAACCTATGCGCATTGCCATCAACGACTATTCATTTAACCTCCGGGATCACATATATTTCCTACCGCAGGCTTTCACACGAGATGTAATTTTGAAAAGGAAACACGAAAGACACGAAATCACTAAAAGCCGACATGATATGCGCGGAGGCTCTTGCGCTCGGGGCCAGTGGGCGGCCTACTTGTTTAAAAGAAACCTTTTAAAAGTTTGGGATTTATGTGGTATTTAAAAAGGGAAACATACCGCCAGTAGCAAAGCTTATTGCTGGTAGGCCATCTTTGTTCAAGGAGAGTGAATTAGTATCGCCTTCAAAGCAACCAGCGTGGCGCATTGATTTGACAGTCTTCATGTCACATGTCTGGTATTGGGTCCCGTTAAAATGGCCTTGATATCATTGTACTGAACGCTCACGGCCTTATCGCAGTAGGCCTACACGAGAGTGGGTTTTCCAAGTGGAACTAGTGGTGTCTACCTTTAGCCTTCACCTCCGCTATGGCAACAGAGGCGGCGACCCATAGCAACAGTGCCATACTGATTCTGGGTGCTCTCGGAGGTAGCAGGAGAGCTTGACATTTACGTGAGTGGCGCAGCCTCCCAGATAGTTTGCGACCTACATGTAATCTGTTTAGATTCTGTATTAACATGTTGACCAACAGGCCAACTAGAGCCGACTCGAAGATCCACAGTGGTCACTGTGCTGTTTGTGAGTCATTATGAAATGTGATGTTTCTGAATGAACTGAGCCAGATTTTTTAAAACATATCTTTAGTTTCACATTAAGGGAATGCTTACGCCTATTTAGTGTGGAGATTTTGCAGTTTTCCAACTCAAAGTAGGGTACAGCATCTATTAAGGTGTTTTATGTAAGACATTCTCACATGCCCAGTTTTCTCTGCGTGTCATTGGTCAGTCCCACTGATAATAAACAAGCTTGAAGGTCTCCCATGGCTACACCACCCCAGAGAACTGACACCGTGCCGAGCTGGTAAGAAGGAGCCGGGAAAGAGGAGTCGGGAGGAGAGGAGGTGGGAGGAGAGGAGTCGGGAGGAGAGGAGGTGGGAGGAGAGGAGTCGGGAGGAGAGGAGGTGGTGATTGTCGCTGCTGTGTTGTCAACAGTAACCGATACGCCAAATTAGCCAACAGTAGCCGTGTGAGGCCAAATGCTAAAACTAGAGCATAAGGTGAACATGTGATGTCATGTTCCAGATGTAGTCCAATAACAACATTACAGAGTGCAGCTTCTCTGATGTGGCCCTGATGTGGCTCTGATCTGGTTCTGATATGGCCCTGATATGGCCCTGATCTGGCCCTGATGGTGCCGCTGCAGCGTGGGTCGACCCAGAGTCCTGATCCTCCAGGAGTCCCCAGTGAACCTGACACACTTAGCCCCACAGAGAGCGTCCGTGTGATACCGGCCTCGGAACCGTGAACCGGAGAGGGTGTTATACTGGCTTCAGAACCGTGATCCGGAGAGGTTCTAATTCTGGCCCTGATGTGACCCTGATGTGGCTCTGATGTGGCCCTGATGTGGCCCTGATGTGGCTCTTTTCTGACTTCTGCCAGAAGACGTCCAGTGAGGTCATGCCTATATTCTTAATACTCTTATAATGTTACGTATCTGCACGACAATGGTACTGTTCATACATTGTTCATATCACATAGCCATATTTATTCTGCTCTTAAAAAGTAACTGCTAATACACTGCACATATTTATATCTAATTTATATTACTCTAAACCACCTTCTGTAAACCAACTGCATACTATTGTCTACACTGCACTATATTTCTTGTCCTGCCTATGCACCACCTGTCTATACTTTGCATATCACATTGCACTTTTCTGCTTTTTTGCACTTCTGGTTAGACACAAACTGCATTTTCGTTGGCTTTGTACTTGTACTCTGCACAATGACAATAAAGTTGAATCTAATCTAATCTAATCTAATCTAATCTAATATCTGTGAATGTGAGTCAGGGATGTTTTTGAACCGCTGCAGCCAAGCACAGAACAGGATGTGGCATTTACTGGAATTTACCGCCATTTACCTGTGTGTGTGATCCAGCATTTACCAGTGTGGTGATCCGCCATTTACCTGTGTGGTGATCCGGCATTTAGCTGTGTGGTGATCCGGCATTTACCAGTGTGGTGATCCGCCATTTACCTGTGTGGTGATCCGCCATTTAGCTGTGTGGTGATCTTTACATAGCACCATACATAGCACATATAACATGTGACACATGACAGCAACATGACAGCAAATGACATTCCCATGTGACATTCCCAACCCCCAAATAAAAACACATATATTCCCAAACCCACCCAGTAAAAACACATCACATCAGAACTCACAAGTAGGCACATCACATCAGAACTCAAGTAGACACATCACTACCACCCTGAACTCACAAGTAGGCACATCACTACCGCCCTGATAGGATGCCATCTCTGAAGTGGATACGTGCCGTATCAGAGCCACATCAGGGCCACATCAGGGCCACATCAGAGCCACATCAGGGCCACATCAGGGCCAAATAAGGGTGTTCAGGAACATGTCTGAATGACCCAGCGCTGTATGGAAGGCTGAATGACCCAGCGCTGTATGAAAGGCTGAATGACCTAGCACTGTATGGAAGGCAAATTCTAAATTGCACCATTCTCAGTCTGAGTGAGACTCACCACGTGCAGAGGACTAGGGCTGTCACTTTATGTTCGAAAATCGATTGCACAATCGATTGGACCAACCAACACAAGTTTCGAAAACTAAAATAGGGAATCGGTTTTAACCAAATATGTACACTATTAATTTTAAACGAATTAAACAAATAAAAAAGATATGTAACAAAACTCACAAACAAGCAGAAAGAGAATAAAAGAATTCCGAAGTGCAGTAAGCATCGCGAAAGCGGAAAAGAAAATTCCCACCAATTTTACGCACCGGAAACAGCTGTTTCAATCGGCTGCTGTGCTGCTGGTGTTTTGCTAAAAAATGGAGGACAACACGATCAAGCTGTGCGACATGAGAGAGACGAGTGATAAGCCCTAATAACTTGAGGAGTTCGATATGGAAGCACTTCGGGTTTTGGGTAGATCAAACTATGGAGAAGGACAAAGCGGTATGCAAACTGTGCAGTCGTTAGTTCCTACCTAGGCGAAATTTGTTTGACATTTCTAATCGTAAACGTTGAAGCCTGCAGTAATGTTTTTCACCGATGTTATGACACTCTGCTTATTGTTTTTCAAGAATGTTGCACTGCTGTTTGTCATTGTGCATGAAACTTCACGCCAATAAATCATCAGAAATATTGCTGGCTTGTGCGTCTTCATGCGTCCTCTTTACGTTCGTCCTAATGCCTATTAGTTGTCCTTGGATTGGAAACGTCTTTAGACATGGAAAATCGATTTTACAATCGATTCAATGAACACTTATGTCTCAAAAATCAAACAGGATTTTTTAACAAAAGTGACAGCCCTACAGAGGACCCTCTGAAGGATGCAGGACTCTCTAAAGGATGCAGGTCCTTATGAAGGATGCAGGACACTCTGAAGGATACAGGAGCCTCTAAAGGATGCAGGTCCTTATGAAGAATGCAGAGCCAGTGAAAGATGCAGAGCCTGTGAAAGATGCTGGAGCCTGTGAAAGATGCTGGAGCGTGTGATGGATGCGGCTCTGGTTTCCTCATTCTTATGCTGCACGAACCCCGGCCCACATGCCAGCCGTGACAGATGGAGTCTGGCGTCCTTCTGGCCTCCAAACATGGAGCATCCTTCCAGCTCCAGCAGGTCCCTCCTCTCCTCCAATCAGGGAGAGTATCACTAATCAGTCCCTCCTCTCCTCCAATCAGGGAGAGTATCACTAATCAGTCCCTCCTCTCCTCCAATCAGGCAGAGTAACACTCATCAGTCCCTCCTCTCTGTCCTCCAAGCAGGCAGAGTAACACTCATCAGTCCCTCCTCTCCTCCAATCAGGCAGAGTAACACTCATCAGTCCCTCCTCTCTGTCCTCCAAGCAGGCAGAGTAACACTCATCAGTCCCTCCTCTCCTCCAATCAGGCAGAGTAACACTCATCAGTGTCCTCACCTCTTCTACATGCAGGGGGAACGGTGTGTGGAGCTGGTCAGGCTGCGTCCCTCTGTCCTGCGTCCCTGTCCTGCGTTCCTCTCCTGCGTTCCTCTCCTGCGTTCCTGCTTCCCTCTGTCCTGCGTTCCTCTCCTGCGTCCCTATTGGGCGGTCATTAGTGGCGATGGCTGTCGCTGTAGTGGACTGTAGTTCAGGGAGGCCTCTTGCCAGGCCCATATCATATGCAGCATTACTCATTAGGACTAATAATGTGATAATAATGTGTACCATAGATGGGTGTGAGCCAGGGGAGGCCACACACACACACACACACCTATACCCTATACTCTCTCTCTCTCTCCAGTGATTAGGGGTATAGATGTCAGTAGTATGTACTGTATGTGCAACAGTGTGTGTGTGTATGTGTGTGTGTGTGTGTTTGTGTGTGTGTGTTGATGGTCATTTTGATACCACAGATGAATAGAGACCCAGTCAGACCATTAGTATGAAAAATCAGGAAGAGAGTTTATTTACAATGATGCGCATCAAGGGAGAGACAGCATGACGTCACCTAAAGATCCATCAGCTGCTCTAACTAGACAAGGAAATAGTTAGGGTTTAAGTATCCTTCCAGGCTGACAGGAGATGGCGTTGGTCATCCCATCTCACGTGGACTAAACTGAATCAGACTCTGATTAGTGGCATCCTGGCAATCCGGAGCAGATAGCTACTGACGCAGCTATGCAGAACAGTGAAACACTGCAAAGTCATAATATTCCTGCTTATCTCTAAATACAGTCACACACAGATATACACAGGGACAGTACAGATATCATACAGTCATTACCTAGAATCATACTTTTAGTATCAAAGTGACCTACTAATGAGAAATGCAGAACATTAAACCACATATTGGAATATTGCACATACAGTACTGTTCTATTCCACTTTCTCTCAGTGTGTGTGTGTGTGTGTGTGTGTGTGTGTGTGTGTAACGGTAGCCAGCTGGTACATAGCTATGTAGTATGTACTTCAGGTGAACCTCCCTTCTGGCAGCGCAAGTGCACACACGACACACACACACACACACACACACACACACACACACACACACACACACAGTCTCACACACACACACACACACACACACACACACACACACAGTCTCACACACACACACACACACACACACACACACACACACACACTCTCTCTCTCAGTGAGTGGTCTTGAATTTCCCCTTGGGGATCAATAAAGTATCTATCTATCTATCTATCTGGTGTGGAGATGTGTGTGTGTCAGGTGGAGTGGGAGTTGTGTGGGGGAGATTAAACTCCCCAAAGAGTGGGTGACCAGGGCAGTTCCTTACCCCTGACCCATTTATCAGTGAAGGAGTGATGGTGAAAGAGAGAAAGATAGAGGGATGAGTTTATCAGTGGAGTGATGGTAAAAGAGAGAAAGATAGAGGGATGAGTTTACCAGTGAAGGAGTGATGGTGAAAGAGAAGAGAGAGAGAGAGAGAGAGAGAGAGAGGGATGAGTTTACCAGTGAAGGAGTGATGGTGAAAGAGAAGAGAGAGAGAGAGAGAGAGGGATGAGTTTACCAGTGTGTGTACAGTTGAGATAATCTCCTCTGTCGTGGCTAATCTTTCCATACTGAGCAGTGTCCTATTCTAGAGGCTTTCAGACCAGAGGCTAACGCCAACGCTAATGCCATCTGTGGGCAGGGATGCTATATCAGCCGCGGATGCTAATGCTAACGCTATTGCCCTCTGTGGCCAGGGATGCTATATAAGCCATCGACGCTAACACTAGCGCCCTCTGTGGCCAGGGATGCTATATCAGTCTTGGCAGCATGGATTGGGCAGGAGATGCAACGATTATATGCTAACTTCAGTTCTGATATGGCTCTGATATGGCTCTGATATGGCCCTGATATGGCCCTGATATGGCCCTGATATGGCGGTGGGAGGTCTGTGGACTGATGCTCTGTACCCTGTGTGTGTGTGTGTGTGTGTGTGTGTGTGTGTGTGTGTGTGTGTGTGTGTGTGTGTGTGTGTGTGTGTGTGTGTGTGTGTGTGTGTGTGTGTGTGTGTGTGTGTATGTGGGGGTGGGCATGATTGTTGATGGTGAGGCGTGTGTTAGTGATTGTTGATGGCGTAGCGTGTGTTGATGGTTGTTTATGGTGGAGTGTATTGATGGTGTGTTGGTTGTTAAGTTGAAGTGTGTGTTGGTTGTTGTTGATGGTGAGGAGTGTATTGATGGTGAAGTGTGTATTGGTTGTTGTTGATGGTGGAGAGTGTATTGATGGTGAAGTGTGTGTTGTGTGAGCAGGCAGAGTGGAGTGTGTAGGTGTGTTGGTGTGAGGAGTGTGTGTACTGACATTGAGGAGTGTGTATACTGATGTTGAGGTGTGTGTTGCTGTGAGGAGTGTGTACTGATGTTAAGGTGTGTGTTTATGTGAGGAGTGTGTATTGATGTTGAGGACGGGGTGTATGTACTGATGTTGATGTGTGTGTTGGTGTGAGGAGTGTGTTTTTATGCTGAGGACGTGGTGTGTGTGTGAGGAGTGTGTTTGCTGATGTTGACGTGTGTGTTGGTGTGAGGAGTGTGTATTGACGTTGAGGACGGTGTGTGTGTGTGTGAGGACTGTGTGTGCTGATGTTGACGTGTGTGTTGGTGTGAGGAGTGTGTATTGATGTTGAGGACGGTGTGTGTGTGTGAGGAGTGTGTGTGCTGATGTTGACGTGTGTGTTGGTGTGAGGAGTGTGTATTAATGTTGAGGACGTTGTGTGTGTGA
>NC_063205.1:3077443-3082443 GCF_017589495.1 Alosa alosa
GTGTGTGTGTCTGTGTGTGTGTGTGTGTGTGTTGAGAATGATAGCACAGCGCTCTTCCACCTCCACGGATGAGGTGCCCATGAGCAAGGCCCCTAGCCCCTAACTGCTCCCTGGGCGCCAAATCAAGGGCTGCCCACTGCTCTGTGTGTGTGTGGGTGCTCCTAGTGAGCTCACTGCTCCAAGTATGTGTGTGTGTATGTGTGTTTGTGTGTGTGTGTGTGTGTGTGTGTACGTACACTACCCCCGGATGGGTAAAATGCAGAGGAGAAATTTCCTACAGGAGTTTCCTACAGGACAATAAAGTAAAACTTAAACGCAGACAGAGCTGTAAGGGCGCTAGTTTAGTTGTGTTGTGTTGTGTGATGGTGTGTGTGTGATGTGTTGTGTGATGGTAGTGTGTAAGTGTTGTGATGTGTGATGGTAGTGTGTGTGTGGCTGTGTACGTGTTGTGATAAGGGAGATAATGACATAAACATCGTGTTCTACAGCCATATCAGCAGATCCTAATACAAGCCTGAGGCAGCACTGCCACACACCTTGTGTGTGTGTGTGTGTGTGTGTGTGTGTGTGTGTGTGTGTGTCTGTCTGTCTGTCTGTGTGTGTGTGTGTGTGTGTGTGTGTGTGTGTGTGAGAAAGAGAGAATGCGACCATCAGGGAACAATAATACTAATGCACCAAGGCATCATGAAGCTCAGACGAGACAGAGAGACTAGCCCTGATATGGCCCTGATATGGCCCTGATGTGGCCCTGATATGGCCCTGATGTGGCCCTGATGTGGCCCTGATGCGGCCCTGATATGGCCCTGATGCGACATAGATCCCTTTTCCAGAGTAGATGTCTGACTAGCTCTTTAACAGCTGTCCGTGTCTGGACTGCACATACTGATGATGATGATGATGATGATGATGTGTGTGTGTGTGTGTGTAAACATGAGTCCATCTTTAAACCATGCTGCACAGACTGGTGGTGTGTGTGTGTGTGTGTGTGTGTGTGTCCATCTCTAAATCGTGAGCTCCAGCCTTTATGACTCACAGCAGAGTGAGCTGATGAAGACTCGCTTACGCACAATCCACACTTTAGGTATGCATGTGTTTACATGGACAATCTCTCTCCCTTCCTCAGTGTGAGTGTGTGTGTGTGTGTGTCTGTAAGTGTGTGAGAGCATGTGTTTGGCCTAAAGGGAAGAGCTGCCCATTTAAGGACTTATTTTTATTTATTAAATGGCTCTTCAGAATGCTACCCAAAGTTCCACGGAATGGATGGCCATCCCAACAGTCTCAGGTTGGATATTAATGATGATGGCTGAACATTCCATAATAATGGGCGCTGCTATTGGCAACGGTTTTGTGCCTTTGATTAAAGGACCAGTATGTAGGAAATAATGGAAAATAAACTGTAACCATTACAAAAATGATCACCATATGTTGTCAAAGAGCAAGGAAACAGGATGAATTGAAGTAATGGCTTATTTCACAACATTACTCTAACCTGTAAAACCCATGAAAAATGAGTTCACGAGTGAATCTCTTGGAATTTTTGTTTTACATGTTTTGAACGATTAATTCTAGAATGGCAAATATTAATAATGGGACTATGCGTCCTCCTATTTGGGTTGCAAATTAGCAAAGACCAACTGTCAACAGCTATACAGTTGTAGTCATGAGCATACAAAGAGGCAGGCAAATTTTCCAAAATTAAAACAAGAAACAAATTAAGTGGACATCGGAGGCTTCCTGAGATGGTGGCGTCTTTGACAAACAAAAAGAATATCAAGTCTGGCCTTGGCTAGTATATTTCTCCACAACCCAAGGTAGCCCTAGGCTAAACTTCATCTGCATGGCTAACTTCAGCTAAATATGTTACGTTGTTTTAGAGGAATTATTTTTGTTTTTTCCTTTGTTTCGTAATGTGTAGCTGGGTCATGGTTGGAAAGCGTTAAAGCAGCTGCAGGTCCAGCTAACGTTAGCTAAGTCTTCATTACACCTGGCAGCCCAGAAGAGGCTGCGATCTGGTAGTCTTGAGAGCGTTCACCAGTGTTTTGATTTTTGCCCACCACAGAACGTTCGGTAACAATCCTACAAATGCACCTTTCATAAACTGTCATGTCATTCCATAGTTTGTTTGCCAGCGCAGTTGGAATGAATATCCATTCATAACTTGTCAGGAAGTAATGTGTTGCTAAGCAGTGCTAAACTGACTTTAAAGATGAACTGAACTGGAATTTGAAGTAAAAGGTGATATAACAGATGTATTTTATTTCTTCTCATTGGTACAATGATTAAAATAGCTGAATTTATTTAAAGGGGATACAATAAATGCGTTGAAAGTTGTTGTTGTTACGAGCCGCCCATATTTGGATTTCAACAATCGGCTCGTCACTGGCATGGTAAGCTACTCTGCACTAGCACTAGCAGCCATAGCAGATAATGAGTCTGAGGCTAGCTGACATGGCTGAAACTAACATTAGGCTAGCTGAGTTACATATATTGGCCATGGCCCGTTTTATCATAGGCTAGCCTACATCCACAAAATCATCATACAAAATGAAACCAAACTAGTGAAACAAAGGCGAACACTTTAACAGGGGAAATTAATTGGGCATGAATCATACTGAAGCGAAACACAGAGCTGACATTCAAACTATTGATAAGATGTGCACTATGGAAACTGGTCTGTAACTTTGGACCCGAATAAATGCCATTACTTTCGACTATCCTGACTTAAAACCCTTTTCTTGCTTACTTTATACATAGGCTTCGATTGGGGCAGCTTGTAGTCTTTTTCAATTAGAGTAGAAGCCCGAGCCCACTGTCTATGTGCCATGGAGCCTAAGTTTCAACCGGCCGTTCACCAATCACAGTCACAAAGTCGGGGAAGGTTCGTTCAATCTTTTAAAGTTTTTAAGTGCAGTAGCCTATCTGTCCCCTTTGGAATAATATCGAAGTAGCCTCAGATGAGGTCCACTGTTAGGCTACCATACGATCCAACCTAGGAAAGGGCTAATAGCTAAACACCTTGGAAAACATGTCCAAAACTCCACAAGCTAGCACTCCGACCATAGAGTATAAACCATGACTCCGGCGATATCCACAGATCGATAATAATGCGTTTACTAGCTGGTAACTAAACCACAGGGGTCTGTAAGCAGAATCAATGTCCTTTCTACTCACCCTGAAGCCAGTTGTTCACCGTCTCAGGGCAGATTGTTGATGCGGGGAGTTTAACTTCGCGGTGCTGCTATCAAAGAGACTCGTGCAATATCAACATCCACAAGGTAAAATCTGCAAACTTTCCACTAGCGTTAGCCTAAAATAGCGGCAGGCTTCGTGTATCCTCCGTGTATCTGGGGTCAACTTGGGGTGGGCGAAGTTTTTAACAGTTTCAAGGGGTGAGAGAGCCCGTGTGAGTTGCTATTCACGAGTGCCTGCCAGTAGTCCAGACTCGTTAGCCTACATTGCTGTGACAATGCGTGTTAAATAGCTTATTTGTATGCACCGGCTTCGCATAGGCCTAATAATGTAGTGGTGGTGAGTGAGTATGCAGTTGTGTGGAGGATGTACAGTAGGCAATGTGTGTGTGTGAGGGATAGGGGAGACAGAGAGACAGCGTGTGTGTTGCTGTCTCAAAGCCCCTCGTCAGTTTTCTACATGACCTGTAGGCTAGGCCTACAGTAGCCTATGTTATTGCCGCACAAAATGTATCTATGTTGTACATTGCACAAAATGCATCACGCCCTGAAATAAACACATACATAAATAAACATATTTTTCCGTCCTTTGGCTTCCTCAGACATTTTCCTTACGTTTTACCACTCGTTGCAACAGATAGATTCCAGTGTCCATGCTCGGCAGCATACACAGTCATTTTCACCAAAATTATCCTACTGAAGGTTGAGCTGGAGCCTGAAACCGATCGTACCCCATCTAGTGGTAGTCAAGACACTACAGGCCTGTCCCTCACAGGCTCAAATGTGTAACCAGTGCCATTAAAATTACTAATTTTTAAATTGTATGCATAATATGCTGCAGCTGTTGCCTATAGAACTTCTCAGGTCCTACCATGCCAGTGGCGTCATTGAAGCGGGCACCGTTTTAATACTAACAAACTTAATTTTGGTGTTGCTTAAAAAAGGCTACATTATTGATTTTTTAATTACATTTTTTAGTGTCATTTTATATTTTTAATTGTCACAATCAACACATTATCAATGTTGATTATTTTAGTTCAGTTCATCTTTAAAGTTCTGTTTCTGTGAAGAACTATCGGGTTGTTAAGTCGTGATGCAATAATGTGTCTATAATTCTTTTTCCGGGTCCAACTGGGCCCAGAGCGTCTCGTTTTTTCCATAGACAGTAAAATAAGCATTTTGTTTTTTTCTGCTATTTAGATTAGAAATGTGTCTTTCTACTACCTGCTGCCTCAACCTAATAAAGCCTGTTTTCTGTGTGTGTGTGTGTGTGTGTGTGTGTGTCCCTCAACCTAATAAAGCCTATTTTCTGTGTGTGTGTGTGTGTGTGTGTGTGTGTGTCCCTTAACCTAATAAAGCCTATTTTCTGTGGAGACCCAGACGTGGCCCTTGATTATATCATCTGGCTGCATAGCAACTCTGACT
This sequence comes from Alosa alosa, assembly GCF_017589495.1. Classification (NCBI taxonomy): domain Eukaryota; kingdom Metazoa; phylum Chordata; class Actinopteri; order Clupeiformes; family Clupeidae; genus Alosa; species Alosa alosa. The sequence goes on from NC_063205.1 coordinate 3,082,057, forward strand.
AGTCTGTTAGACTCAAGCGACTTTTTTTAAACCCCTCACTCAAACAGAGGTGATGGTGGCAAGGTTTACAGGGTGTGAAAACAGGCTGGCTGCAAGAGCAAACTGTTTTGGATGAAACTGTTGGGCCGGCAAATGGCACGTGACATCGGACTTAAAAACACCACACACACACACAACAAATGTGTCGGACACACACACCACACACACACACAACAAATTATTGGACATCTAAATTTGTCTGCGGTCCGAAATGACACGGAAACATCTTCTCGCGATACACGGTCAACAGGGACCAAGAATTTAATGAATTTCTTGAATTTCCCCTGGGGATCAATAAAGTATCTATCTATCTATCTATCTATCTATCTATCTAAGTTTCCCCCCAGA
>NC_063205.1:3092443-3094943 GCF_017589495.1 Alosa alosa
CCCTCGTGAATCGGTATGGATTGTGTCCCAGTCCCAGCCTCAGCGCCATTGCCAGTAGCACTGTTGGTTGTAAAAGGTTCCATATTTGTTTACATTTGTTTACATTGGTACAGCTTACCTACCTTCAACATGTCATTATGTGTTGTACTTACATGAGGATTGCATTCATCCTTGGAATCTTGAATTTCCCCTGGGGATCAATAAAGTATCTATCTATCTATCTATCTAATCGATTAAACACCCCTGAAGGCATTGTGTGTGTGTGTGTTAAGTAGAGCCGTTGCGTGCGAAAGGTCGTTATTGTAATCAATAAGTATATACAGCCTTTAGACACACCTTTCATATGGTAGGTTGTAAGCAGAACTCGGTTCTGAGCAAAACCTGTGTCTGATGAAGCATTCCAGGCTGTGTGTATAAGTGTGTGTGTGTGTGTGTGTGTGTGTGTGTGTGTGTGTGTGCAGGGCCTGGGGCCTGGAGAACAGCCAGCCAAGCACATATGATTGTCATTATTTCCCCTGCGCCACCATCGCCATGCCAGCCGAACTTCGAGGGGGAGCAGATAGAGATAAAGTCGTAGTACCACTGGCTTTTCGGGCATTCATTGAGTGCAACCGGAGACGAGAACTGATCACTCGCTCGTAAAGAGCGGTAGTTTTCATTAGGCATGTGTGTGTGTGTGTGTGTGTGTGTGTGGAAAGCCAGGATGTGCACTCACACACTATTTGCATCAACACGGTGCATGAACAGTAAAAGCTGCAGTGAAGGTGTGATAAGGCAGCATTGGTTTAGTGCTACAGGTCACACAGGAAACTGGGCTGTGCTAGTGTGACAGGGTTAGCATGGCATGCTAACATCACATGGCTCAGGATCTGACAGGGTTAACACGGCATGCTAACATCACATGGCTCAGGGTCTGACAGGGTTAGCATGGCATGCTAACATCACATGTGTGGGGAGGTGCTGGTGTGTGTGTAGGGCGGTGGTGGTGTGTGTGTGGGGCGGTGGTGCTGGTGTGTGTGTGTGTGTGTGGGGGCAGTGGTGCAGGTGTGTGTGTGGGGAGATAGTGATGGTGTGTGTGTGTGGGGAGATAGTGATGGTGTGGTGTGTGTGTGGGGTGGTGGTGCTGGTGTGTGTGTGTGGGGAGGTGGTGATGGTGTGTGTGTGGGGTGGTGGTGCTGGGTGTGTGTGTGTGGGGGAGGGGGTGGTGATGGTGTGTGTGTGTGTGGGGTGGTGGTGATGGTGTGTGTGTGGGGAGGTGGTGATGGTGTGTGTGTGTGGGACGGTGCTGATGTATGTGTGTGGGGTGGTGATGGTGTGTGTGTGTGGGGAGGTGGTGATGGTGTATGTGTGTGTGTGTGGGACGGTGCTGGTGTGTGTGTGTGTGTGGGGGTGGTGGTGATGGTGTGTGTGTGTGGGGAGGGGTGGTGATGGTGTGTGTGTGTGTGGGGTGGTGGGTGATGGTGTGTGTGTGTGGGGAGGTGGTGATGGTGTGTGTGTGTGGGAGGTGGTGATGGTGTGTGTGTGTGTGGGAGGTGGTGATGGTGTGTGTGTGTGTGGGGGGGTGGTGGTGGTGTGTGTGTGTGGGGAGGTGGTGATGGTGTGTGTGTGTGTGGGGCGGTGGTGCTGGTGTGTGTGTGTGTGGGGCGGTGATGGTGTGTGTGTGTGTGGGGTGGTGGTGCTGGTGTGTGTGTGTGGGGTGGTGGTGACGGTGTGTGTGGGGACTGGGGAGGTGGTGATGGTGTGTGTGTGTGGGGAGGTGGTGATGGTGTGTGTGTGGGGAGGTGGTGATGGTGTGTGTGTGGGGGAGGTGGTGATGGTGTGTGTGTGTGGGACGGTGCTGGTGTATGTGTGTGGGGTGGTGGTGACGGTGTGTGTGGGGACTGGGGAGGTGGTGCTGGTGCTGTTGCACAAGACATGATTGTTTTAATTGCGTTGTGATGAATCGCTCCATCAGGTCCTTGCGTTAGCGCCCGCATATATATTACCTGCCAGCCCGCCCCCCTGCGTGTAAACGGCAAGAGCCGGATGGCGCCACACACACACACCGTCACCACCACCCCACACACACACACACACCGTCACCACCACCCCACACACACACACACACACCGTCACCACCACCCCACACACACACACACACACAAGCGGCGCCACACACACATTAAACCTTGGTCTTCCTTGAGGTGACCTTCCTGGCTGGTCCACCTGGGTATGTGTTAGGTATATATATTGTATTGGGGTGGTGTGATGGTGTGTGTGTGTGTGTGTGGGGAAGTGAGTGATGGTGTATGTGTGTGTGGAGGACCCGGTGCTGGGTGTGTGTGTGTGTGGGGGGGTGGTGATGGTGTGTGTGTGTGGGGAGGTGGTGATGGTGTGTGTGTGTGTGGGGTGGTGGTGATGGTGTGTGTGTGTGTGGGGAGGTGGTGATGGTGTGTGTGTGTGTGGGGAGGTGGTGATGTGTGTGTGTGTGTGTGGGGGAGGTGGTGATGGTGTGTGTGTG
>NC_063205.1:3107443-3109943 GCF_017589495.1 Alosa alosa
GGGCCTCATCATGCCATGGCAATTAAACTTCCGTGGGGATCCACGCCACAGCCTTGGGTTCTCCCATCCCTGAAATTCAGGAGACATTCCAAAGTGGAATCACCTTTTCGCCCAGCTGAGAACGCTGTGGGTTGTGTGTCTGTGTGAGGTCAGGTGTGTGTGTGTGTCTGTGTGAGGTCAGGTGTGTGTGTGTGTGTGTCTGTGTGTGTGAGGTCAGGTGTGTGTGTGTGTGTGTGTGTGTGTGTGTGTGTGAGGTCAGGTGTGTGTGTGTGTGTGTCTGTGTGAGATCAGGTGTGTGTGTGTGTGTGTGTGTGTGTGTGTGTGTGAGGTCAGGTGTGTGTGTGTGTGTGTGTGTGTATGTGAGGTCAGGTGTGTGTGTGTGTGTGTGTGTGTGTGTGTGTGTGTGTGTGTGTGTGTGTGTGTGTGTCTGTGTGAGATCAGGTGTGTGTGTGTCTGTGTGTGAGGTCAGTGTGTGTGTGTGTGTGTGTGTGTGTCTGTGTGAGATCAGGTGTGTGTGTGTGTGTGTGTGTGTGAGGTCAGGTGTGTGTGTGTGTGTGTGTGTGTGTGTGTGTGAGGTCAGGTGTGTGTGTGTGTGTGTGTGTGTGTGTGTGTGTCTGTGTGAGATCAGGTGTGTGTGTGTCTGTGTGTGAGGTCAGGTGTGTGTGTGTGTGTGTGTCTGTGTGAGATCAGGTGTGTGTGTGTGTGTGTGTGTGAGGTCAGGTGTGTGTGTGTGTGTGTGTGTGTGTGGTGGTCAGTGTGTGTGTGTGTGTGTGTGTGGTGAGGGGTTTCCTGCTTGAGGCGTCATGTTTAATTGTATGGAGGAGAACATGCTGGACAGACAGGTATGAGTGGGGCAGGATAGATAGATAGATAGATAGATAGATAGATACTTTATTGATCCCCAGGGGATATTCAAGGAGCGCTGGCCTGTAGGGGGGCAGGGCAATAGAGTGCTTCTGATGAGGGCAGTGGAATGGGGCAGGGCAATAGAGTGCTTCTGGTGAGGGACACAGGCTCCTGCAGCCTGCTAACTAAGGACACTTAGCTAATCCATCTTTGCGTTTTCATGTGGACAGCATATCCGATGACATAAAATCTCACGTTCCCTTCCTGATGACATAGAACCTTACGTTCCCTTCCTGATGACATAGAACCTCACGTTCCCTTCCTGATGACATAGAACCTCACGTTCCCTTCCTGATGACATAGAACTTCATGTTCCCTCCTGATTGGACCTTGTCAGTCTCCATCACTCTCTTCGAGTTCCACTACTAGCCTGCCAGCGGTGAGAGAGTGTGTGTGTGTATGTGTGTGTGTGTTTGTGCATGCGTGTTCTACTAATACCACATGGATAGACATAGAAGCTTATATGGCCTTGCTGTGTGTGTGGGTGTGCGTGCGTGCATGTGTGTGTGTGTGTGTGCTTGTGATCTCTACAAATGGTCATGTGATTTCGAATGTCTACTGGTCGTGATTCGAACCGGCAACCCTCCGGCTACAAGTCCGAAGTGCTAACCAGTAGGCCACGGCTGCCCCAGTTCTACAAATGGTCATGTGATCTATGCTTCAGGTGTCTAGGTTTCAGATTCAGAAATTGTAAATGTGCTTGTGTATGGAGAAAGTATTCAAACTGAAATGATTATATATAAAACTGAATATATATTAAAACAAACAGCACATCGTGGATGTTTCCTAAGGACAGTATTTAAACTAAAATGACATCATGGATGTAGCCTAAGGACAGTATTTAAACTGAAATGACATCATGAATGTAGCCTAAGGCCATTGAGGCAGTGGTACAGGGCTGTGTAGTCTGCTAACTTAGAACACTGTTCTGCATGTGTGTGTGTGTGTGCGTGTGTGTGTGTATATGTGTGTCTAAGGACACCGTTCTGCATTGTTTGTCACATTTGTGAAATTTAACCTCCATTAAACCTCTAAGCTGCCTGCAGCAGAACTTAGACAAGAGCCCATAATAAGCTGAACTACAAACAAGCAAGAAAAATAGCCTGATATCGGGCACTGAGCTCATTGTGTGGTCTTTTGTGAGCATGCACATGTGTGTGTGTGTGTGAGTGATTTGATGTGGCTCTGATGTGGCCCTGATGTGGCCCTGATGTGGCCCTGATGTGGCTCTGATGTGGCCCTGATGTGGCTCTGATGTGGCCCTGATGTGGCCCTGATGTGGCTCTGATCTGGCTCTGATGTGGCCCTGATGTGGTCCTGTTCTGGCTCTGATGTGGCCCTGATGTGGCTCTGATGTGGCCCTGATGTGGCTCTGATGTGGCCCTGATGTGTTCTGGCTCTAAGCTGTTCCAATGTCACCTGCCTGGGAACATTCTGTTCTCTCAGGTCCCTCTGACTCAAGGAAGGCACTCTCTGTACCAATATGTGTGTGTGTGTGTGTGTGTGTGTGTGTGTGTGTGTGTGTGTGTGAGGGTCAGATACACTTCAGTATTATTTTTATTTGTTACGTTCTGCTCTCATTTTCCACCTTGCC
>NC_063205.1:3114943-3117443 GCF_017589495.1 Alosa alosa
TCCTGAAATAAGCTAGCAGCGCACATTAGCTTTTATAGCGACAGTTTCTTAATAGTAATGGCAAAAAGTGAAGTACTGCACCAGTGACTATAGGCTGTGCTGGGCTATGCTGGGCTATGCTGTAGGCTGTGCTGCAGGTGGCGGCTCACTGGTAGTTGTTGTAGAACTTCAAATCAGCGCAATTTACGGCTGGTAACGTTACATGATCCCTACAGACACTTTCTTATTTTTAACCGTCAATAATTATGAAAATTAGATCGGATCTGACTATTTGTGGTAGCCTATGCTAGCTCTATTTATCTACCTGCCACAGTGGCTGTTAAATTGACAAATTCACCGCCAGCGACAAAACTACCTGCATTTTGGGGGGCAGGTGGCTAATTTCCATCCCTGGTGTGTGTGATCCCACGCACAGAGGAAGAGTAGATCTATAAAAACACCACTGTCCACTCTGAATGGTTTAATTCACCTGCAAACACCCTGGAATTGCAAACACACCAGACGTTATCTCCATTTTTCAGAATGCTAAAAAAGTTAAAATATTTGAAGTGTCATGTGCTTTTGACCTATTTATGGAGGACTCATACTGTACAAAAACTCTCAAATACCAGCCTTTGATTTCTGCATAGGTCATGTACATAGGTTGGCGGTCCGTGGACTTTGCATTGGGGGACTATATAGAACTAAGGCCAAGCAGCTAGTGAAGTACTGTTCCATATCAGCAATTATAGGAAGCATGCTTATTTAGAAGAGACGATGCTTCCTAGACCCCTGAATCTGTAAACTCATGATAGATTGCTGAACTGCTTTAATCTACTGGATTATTCAGAAGATTTGATTCCTAATGTAACTTGACTTGTAAAGTTGAACCAAATAAAGTATATAAAATGTATCAGAGTGTGTGTTTGTGTATGTATGTATGTGTGTGTGTGTGAGAGAGAGAGAGAGAGAGAGTGTGTGTGTGTGTGTGTGTGTGTGTGTGTGGGTGTGTGTTGGGGAGTCGAGCGTGGCGGGCTCCCAGTTGGCTCTGAGGAGGCCTGTGATGTCATTCAGCAGATGGTGGAGTGGCTCTTCCCTGTCAGTGTATGTGTGTGTGTGTGTGTGTGTGTGTGTATGTGTGTGTGTGTGTGTGTGTGTGTTGTGTTTGTGTGTGTGTGTGTGTGTGTGTGTGTTTGAGTTTGTGTGTGTGTGTGTGTGTGTGTTTGAGTTTGTGTGTGTGTGTGTGTGTGTGTGTGAGGATCTTCCCTCTGCCCGTCAATGCCATCCTGCAATGGCCTCTCGCCCACACAACATATGCCCTCTGCCTGTCAATGCCCTCCTGCTCCTCGTTCTGTGTGTGTGTGTGTGTGTGTGTGTGTGTGTGTGTGTGTGTGTGTGTGTGAGTGTGTGTGTGTGTGTGTGAGTGTGTGAGTGTGTGTGTGTGTGAGTGTGTGTGTGTGAGTGTGTGTGTGACTGTGTGTATGTGTGTGTGTGTGTATGTGTGCGCGTTGGTCATTTGGTATTTAATATTCTATAATGTGATGTGGTTGCATCTTTTCATCTTTAAATGTTTTTGTTCGCATGCGTGTGGGTGTATTTGTGTGTATGTGTGTGTGTGTGTGTGTGTGGGTGGGTGCATGTGCACGCAGCAGGGCTCAAAAATTAACTTTTTTCTCAGTGTCCACAGCTGTCCCGATTCTCACTTGCCACTGTCCCGGACTTAAACACCAGTGTCCCAAATTCAAGTTCTTGTTTTTCCCATTCTACATAATAAACAGCATAATAATCAGTAACTTGCATCACTTAATTAACTCATTCTGGTCCACCATGTCAGTTCTGAACACCATTTTTATTAACCATAATCATCTGCTGATTGCGCTTTGGCTCTTTTTTGTAGTTGCACTAGACGTTCTCATTGTCCGTCGTTTTGACGGACAGGATTGTAAAACATTCCGTCAATAATCTATTTTCACTACTATATAATCTATTTACACATTTTTCAGATGAGAATGATAGGCTACGTTTAGATTCCCATGTGAACAGTTTAGGAAAAAAGTACCTATTTAGAAATTTGCTTTGCCATTTTTTCTACTGTCCCAGAGTTGTCCCAGACATCATTCTATTGTGTCCTGGAGGCATTTTTGATGGTCCCCGGGACGTCGGGACATCGTTAATTTCGAGCCCTGTGTGCATGTGCGTGTGTGTACGTGCTTGTGTGTGTGTGCTTTTGTGGTGTTGACAGTTTATAGTGTGTACATATATATATGTATATATGTAAAAATGTGTGTGCAGATGTGTGTTCACATATGTCTAGTTTGTAGTTTACACTCTGATGTATCATTTTAGAGCCATGTGTGTCTGTGAGCTTTACCACAGTCAATCTGTGTGTGTGTGTGTGTGTGTGTGTGTGTGTGTGTGTGTGTGTGTGTGTGTATTGGACACATTGTAAAACACTGTCCTGTATTCTCGATGGCGGATGGCTGTGAATTCATGATCACTTGTTTTGAAGATTTAACGCTTG
>NC_063205.1:3127443-3129943 GCF_017589495.1 Alosa alosa
CAGCGGCGGCGCCAGCACTACGCCAAGCCCAAGAAGCCCACCAGCACGGCCGCCACGCGCCCCCCACGCGCCCTGCTCTGCCTCGCCCTCAAGAACCCCATACGCAGGGCCTGCATCAGCATCGTGGAGTGGAAGTATCCTTCCCTACAGCCCACCTGCTCCAGGGTGTGTGTGTGTGTGTGTGTGTGTGTGTGTGTGTGTGTGTGTGTGTGTGTGCGTGTGTGTGTGATAGCAGGTGCTTGGTTGTGTGTGTGTGTGTGTGTGTGTGTGTATGTGAGTGAGTTAGTTTGAATGAGTTTGTGTGCATTGTTAGTGGATAGGTAAATTATTACTGTAGGTGTACGTGCATGAAGTGTGTGTGTGAGTGAGTGTGTGTTTGTGTGTGTGTGTGTGTAATAGCAGGTACTGTGGTTTTGTGTTTGTGAATGAGTGTGTGTGTTTTCTGAGTGGATAGGTGAATTATTTAAGCAATATAGCACGAGTGAGAGTGGGGTTGGTCATGGATATTCCCACGGCTGTTATTCGGCCGTAGCCACGAGGCCGGAGGCCGAGTGGCGCAGTCATATCCATGTCATATCCATGACCAACCCCACGATCACGAGTGCTATATTGCTTAAATAATTTACCTATCCACTCAGTAAACACACACACTCATTCACAAACACAAAACCACAGTACCTGCTATTTTATACAATTCTACCACAAACTAAATAATCTGAAAACACCCCATTATTGTTTAAAAATGTTAATTTCGACACCGTTCTTACGCATTAAAAAAAAGAGTTCCCTTTTCAATAGACAGCGTCTTGGTTGCTAGGTAACCAACGTTCCAGATCCCTCGTTACGGGTCTTTGTGGTTTACATGTCTTCTTGAAAGAAATGTTGAAAGTCGGGCTGAAATCACATTCATATCTAGCTTTGCTGCATGCATGTTACAAGGACACTGGGCCATATCATGTAAGGGACATGGTACTGCAAAAAAACGGAAACATAGTCTACATTGCAGAACCACTCAACTTTATTAATTTATGGTGAAGAAATGTTACACTACTGTGCACAGCCTGACGTGACGATGCTAGCACGTTAGCAGCGGTTAGCTAATTATGCTAACGTTAGTTATCTACAAGTCTCATCCAAGTGACAATCATATTATACACAATGCTGGCAATGCTGAGAACAATTAGCATCCTCGTTTATCTTACTTACATTGAGTTGACTGTGTGGCTTAATCCACAGATGTGGTGAAGCACTGTTTCGTTATGGTTTGCTAAGGAGTAACCCATTGCTTGAAATAGTGGAGTGCTGGGATGAGAACATTGTGTCAAATCTTCGCATTGTATCGCGGAGTGATTTATTATCAGCTGTGCAAAGTCTGAGTTGAAATGTCCAGGGATATTCCAACTCATGGAACGTCTCTCAGCCAATCAGAAACAAATAAATAGTTCCATATAACCCAATTGTTGTATAATAAGTGTGTGTGTGTGTGTGTGTGTGTGTGTGTGTGTGTGTGTGTGTGTGTGTGTGTTATTGACCTACAGTAGATGAGGGTGTGAAGAGTGGTTGCTGATTTCAGATTAGAGTGTCAATTGGACCCATCTGTTCCTCAGCACATCTGATCACTTTTATTGATCAGTGATCAGGTTTGGCTCCCTCTGTCGTTTGTTATCGATCAGCAGATAAGAGACATAAGAGACACTTCTCCCCCCCATCTGGGACCGGGCGGCTGCACACACTCCCAAACACACACCTCCTGTCCCTACCTACACACACACACACACACACACACACACACAGACCTCCTGTCCCTACCTGCTGATTTCACTTGTTTATTCTTTATTTACACAAACACACACACACACACACACATGCACACACAAACACACACACACACACATAGGCAGACACACACACACACACACACCTCCTGTCCCTACCTGCCGATTTCACTTGTTTATTCTTTATTTACACACACACACACACACACACAGACCTCTTGTTCCTACATGCTGATTTCACTTGTTTAGTCTCTTTATTTACTCTTCTACAACAGCTAGGTTCAGTCGAGCTATTTATTCATTTTTTAATGGAGGAGAGGCATTATATGAGTCATCACGAGTGACGATGTCCCAGTACCCTTTTTACTGCTAGTAGCCTAGCCACTCGGCGTACTGCACTGCTTGTAGCCTAGTCACTCGGCGCATTGCTGCTAGTAGCCTAGTCACTCGGCACCCTTTTCACTGCTAGTAGCCTAGCCACTCGGCACATTGCACTGCTAGTAGCCTAGTCACTCGGCGCATTGCTGCTAGTAGCCTAGTCACTCGGCATATTGCTGCTAGTAGCCTAGTCACTCAGCCCTTTTTACTGCTAGTAGCCCAGTCACTCAGTGTATTGCTGCTAGTAGCCTAGTCACTCAGCCCTTTTTACTGCTAGTAGCCCAGTCACTCGGCGCATTGCTGCTAGTAGCCTAGTCACTCAGCCCTTTTTACTGCTAGTAGCCCAG
>NC_063205.1:3157443-3159943 GCF_017589495.1 Alosa alosa
TAGGCTAATAAATTTATTGATGGTGCGCCCTTCTCAGCTCGTCTTATGCACGGAAAGTGGCAAATAGGAACAAACTCAGCGGAGAAAGATATCAGTTGATAATTCTGATTTGTATAGTGTTTTATTCACTTGGATTTTGGAAATGTTACAGAGAAATATGTTAGCCTTTTCTGGCTAACCCACTATAAACTACTTTAGCAAAGTCCTTGGCTGCAGGTTGTGAGCAACAGGCAAACGCAAGATACAATTGCAGTCCAATGAGATGCAGCTTTATTCTCTGCGATCAAGCATGTTTAAACGATGTTGTGGAACAAATATAAGTTCGCCAACCTTGTGACTGGAACGCCTTCAGCTGTGACGTGTGCCGATGGATGAACATAAGAGTTATGCTATAAATATCGGGGTAAGTTACAGCTGACAGCAATGACGGATCTTTACTTAATGCTATTAAGTCTATTAGATATGGGTCCACAACGATTAAGTTTATCTACTCTTGATATTGACGAGATGAAGCCGTTAGGCTACTGTGCTCTGCTCAGCTATAATCTACGTGCTACAGGCGATTGTCACAAAGAATAGCCTATAGAACTGGAATGTCATATCAACAATATGGCCGCGGCTGTGTTTGCGAATAAGCCCTAAACCCTCTTACCCTCCAATACCCTCTCATATCCCCAATACCCTCTAATACCCCAATACCCTCTCATATCCCCAATACCTTCTAATACCCCCAATACCCTCTAATACCCCAGTGCCCTCTAAGACCCCAATACCCTTGTATATCCCCAATACCCTCTTATACCCCAATACCCTCCAATACCCCAATACCCTCTAATACCCTCTAATACCCCAATACCCTCGTATATACCCAATACCCTCTTATACCCCAATACCCTCCAATACCCCAATACTCTCTTATACCCCAATACCCTCCAATACCCCAATACCCTCTAATACCCTCTAATACCCCAATACCCTTGTATATCCCCAATACCCTCTTATACCCAATACCCTCCAATACCCCAATACCCTCTCATATCCCAATACCCTCTAATACCCCAGTACCCTCTTATACCCCAATACCCTCTAATACCCCAATACCCTCTAATGCCAAATACCCTCAGTATACCCTCATTTACACACACACACACACACACACACACACACACACACACACACACACAAACACACATACACAAACACACACACACACGCACCACACACACACACACACACACACACCCACACACAAGTAATGTACTGTATTTACAGAAGTTTTCTGCAAGTTTCCAAAAGCTGGTTGAGTGAACTGAAAAAGTGTCTGGAAAATGGTTTGTAGGACAAAGTGTTTGTTAAATGTCTGCGGAACAGAAGACGTTTTCAGTCTATTAAAGGGCTACATGCACGCTAGAATGTCCTGATCTAAAGTTAAAGGGCTACATGTACGCTAGACTGTCCTGATCTAAAGTTAAAGGGTTAAAGGGCTACATGCACGCTTAGACTGTCCTGCTCTAAAGTTAAAGGACTACATGCACGCTTAGACTGCTCTTTGGCAGCTCTGTTTGGTTTTAGCTTTTTTTTTGTTTTGTTTTAGGGTTGTTTATGTTGTTGTTTTTGAGGGCGTTGATGCAAGCTCTCGTCCCCAGACCAGCTGTGTGTGTGTGTGTGTGTGTGTGTGTGTGTGTGTGTGTGTGTGAGTGTTTTGTTGTTTGGCATTATAAATTAGAAATGTATAAATGTTGCAGAGGCGGTGGCATTTGCGTTCACAGGTTGGCCCCCACTCTGCCCAAATCTATTATAGATGATAAAGTTTGACTGCGCTGGACTTTTCTGCCTTTTGCAGACTTTAGACTGGAGCACTGCGCCACAGAACACGTCTCTATACAGGACACTCAAACAGCTGCTACACAGGACACTCAAACAGCTGCTACACAGGACACTCAAACAGCTGCTACACAGAACACTCAAACAGCTGCTACACAGGACACTCAAACAGCTGTGACATTAGTGATATGCTGGTGGTTGTGGTATATATGGCACTGTGGGTCTGTAAGGGACTTTGCTGGTATTGGTGTTGGTGGTGGTGCGGGTGCTGGTGCGTGTGTGTGTCTGTGTGTTTGTGTGTGTGTGTTTGTGTGTGTGTTTGTGTGTGTGTGTGTGTGTGTCTGTGTGTGTGTGTATTTGTGTGTGTGTGTGTGTGTGTGTGCGTGTGTAAGTGCATGTATGCTGATGCGGGTGCCGGTGTGTGTGTGTGTGTGTGTAAGTGTGCTGGTGCGGGTGACAGTCCTGAGACTGTCAGGTCACAGAGCTCAGAGAGAAGATGGATCATTTGGGCATTAAGGCCTGGATGGGTTACACACACACACACACACACACACACAGACACACACTTCCTTCAGCTGAGCAAACAGAGTGTGTTTATATATGTACAGCGTGTCTGTGTGTGTGTGTGTGTGTGTGTGTGTGTGTGTGTGTGTGTGTGTGTGTGTGTGTGTGTGTG
>NC_063205.1:3172443-3174943 GCF_017589495.1 Alosa alosa
AACACATACACACTCCATTACAATAATAATATCATCATTGTAAACATTAATAATACTACACACACACCTACATTAATAATAATAATAATAATAATAATAATAATAATAATAATAATAATAATAATAATAATAATAATAATAATAATAATAATAATAATAATAATAATAATACTAATAATATCACACACACATTGACACACACATGCATTACCACACACATTAACACACACACACATTGACACACAAACACAATACAGCCAATAAAACATTACGATTATTATTATCATTGACATTATTACCAATAATACACACACACACACACACACACACACACCATTAAGCAGCTGTTGCCTAGAGACCACAGCAGGTTGGACGTTAGTCAGAGAATGGATCTCACACTCACCCTGAAATCATTAGATCTCATCTCCTCCTTCCTCTCCCTCCTCCTCCTCCCTCCTCCTCCTCCTCCTCTCCTCCCCTCCCTCCCTCTCCCTCCCTCCCTCTCCCTCCCTCCTCCTCTCCCTCCTTCTCTCTTTCCTCTCTTCCTTTCCTCTCCCTCCTCCTCCTCCTCTCTCCTCTCCTCTCTCTCCTCCTCTCTCCTCTCCTTCTCTCCTCTCCTCTCCCTCCTTCTCTCTCCTCTCTCCTCCTCTCCTCTCTCCTCTTCTCCTCTCCTCTCTCTCCTCTCCTCCTCCTCCTCTCCTCTTCTCCTCTCCTCTCTCTCCTCTTCTCTCTCCTCCTCCTCTCTCCTCCTCCTCCTCCTCCTCCCTCCTCCTCTCCCTCCTCCTCCTCTCCTCTCCTCTCCTCTCTCTCCTCTCTCCTCCTCTCCCTCCTCCTCTCCCTCCTCCTCTCCTCTTCTCCTCTCCTCCTCCTCTCTCCTCCTCCTCCTCCTCCCTCCTTCTCCCTCCTCCTCCTCCCTCCTCCTCTCCCTCCTCCTCCCTCCTTCTCTCTCCTCTCCCTCCTCCTCCCTCCTCCCTCTCCCCTCTCCCTCCCTCCCTCTCCCTCCTCCTCCTCTCCTCCTCTCATTCTCTCCTCTCTCCTCTTCTCCTCCTCTCCTTGTGTCACTGTGGTAGTGTGTGTGTGTGTGTGTGTGTGTGTGTGTGTGTGTGTGTGTGTGTGTGTGTGTGTGTGTGTGTGTGTGTGTGTGTTTTACATGGTCTAACTCTCAGGCCAGTGCTAAAGTCTGAGGCCCCTAATGGGACACACAGGAAATGAAATGCTACTTTTAGAAAGGCTAATTTAGCACTGACACCACCAAGGCCCAGATTCCACACCACACCACACACAGGACCTTTCCTTTTATTTCTACACCACACACAGGACCTGTTCTTTTTATTTCTACACAACACACAGGACCTTTCCTTTTATTTCAACACCACACACAGGACATTTCCTTTTATTTCTATACAACACACAGGACCAGTGGCTTTAGACGGTTAGCCTGAGCTAGTTAGCATCCCATTTGGCTTTAGAGGGTTAGCTTGAGCCAGTTAGCATCCCAGTTAGCTTTAGAGGGTTAGCTTGTGCCAGTTAGCATCCCTGTTAGCTTTAGAGGGATAGCTTGAGCCAGTTAGCATCCCAGTTAGCTTTAGAGGGTTAGCTTGAGTCAGTTAGCAAATAGCAAATATTTAGTCAAAATAGTGTCTGGTAGGTGGTCACTTCCGCCCACATTTTTACACATGAGCCAATACTAAAATATGTAGTCTGTGTGGATGATGTGGATTAATTGTCAATTTCTTGAGAGGAGGATCAGCCAATCCACATGGACAACATCATTTGTGGCCATCTGTAGATAGATAGATACTTTATTGATCCCCAAGGGGAAATTGTAATGTGGCACCTAATTGGCCTGCCCTATGTGTGAAAACGTGGGCAGAAATGAGTACATGTTGGATGCCATTTTTAAAGATGCTAGCAGCCAACTGAGTATATATTGGCTAAATTATCTAGCCCAGGCATCCATGTTAAGCAGATAGAGGGGGAGAACTATAGTGCGTTCCCACTCTCCCTTCTCTAGCTCTGCGCCTCCATAAACACGAAGACCTGGTTCAGTGCTAACATGAAGACCTGGTTTAGCTAACATGAAGACCTGATTCAGTGCTAACATGAAGACCTGGTTTAGCTAACATGAAGACCTGATTCAATGCTAACATGAAGACCTGGTTTAGCTAACATGAAGACCTGGTTCAGTGCTAACATGAAGACCTGGTTCAGGATGAGAGGAGGATGAGGAGAGGAGAGGAGGAGAAGAGAGGAGGAGAGAGGAGAGGAGTGGAGAGGAGAGGAGAGGAGGATGAGAGTGTGAAGGGTTGACCTAGTTAGGTGCTGAATTGGGTTGTTCTGGTCCTCATGGGGGGGGGGCAACAGAGAGGGGACGGTACTCTGTCCATCCGAGAGCGAGACGGACAGACAGGCGAGGAGATTTATAATAGGACAGACGGTTTGTGTGTTTCTTTATATATGTGTGTGTGTGTGTGTGTGTGTGTGTGTGTGGGTGTGTGTT
>NC_063205.1:3184943-3187443 GCF_017589495.1 Alosa alosa
GTGTGTGTGTGTGTGTGTGTGTGTGTGATTGGGCTCCTCTCTGTCTGAACCCTGGCCGTTGTGGCGTGTGTGTATGTCCTGCCAAGCTGCTGGGGAGGCCGTGACATCATGTGGAAACTTCCAGATCATCCAAGTCTGTCACTCCTGCGTCAGGTCAGGGGAAATAAGCAGCAATACACCACCCCTTCCTAGCACACACACACACACACACACACACACACATGCACATGTACATACACACACACACACACACACACACACACACACACACACACCATACACACACACTATACACAGACACACACTATACACACACACACACATGTACATGCACATGCACATACACACACACACACACACACACACACACACACACACACACACACACACACACACACACACACATGCACATACACACACACACACACACACACACACACACACACACACACACATACACACACACTATACACAGACACACACTACACACACACATGCACACACACACACACACACACACACACCTGTACAGACAGAGACACACACACATACCAGAGATTGTGTTTTGGAATAGACTCCTATAGTTTTTGTCGGCGTTCTGCACTGCAAGAGAGGATGGCTGCTTCTTTACCTCCACTCTTTCCTCCTGTCCATCCCTCGCTTTCATTCTTTCATCATCTTCTGTCTGCTCTGTCTATCCTTCACATTGACCTCAGATTTCAGATAGATAGATAGATAGATACTTTATTGATCCCCAAAGGGGAAATTCAATGTGTGTGTGTGTGTCTGTGTGTGTAGTGTGTGTGTGTGTGTGTGTGTGTGTGTGTATGGTGTGTGTGTGTGTGTATTCAATGTGTGTGTGTGTGTCAATGTGTGTGTGTATAGACATGTGTGTTATTATTATTATTGTCTGTCAATGTGGTCAGTGTGTCAATGTGTGTGTGTGTGTGTGTGTGTGTGTGTGTGTGTGTGTGTGTGTGTGTGTGTGTGAGTAGTGTGTGTGTGTGTGTGTGTGTGTGTCTGTGTGTGTGTGTGTGTGTGTGTGTGTGTGTGTCTGTGTGTCTGTATGTGTAGTGTGTGTGTGTGTGTGTGTGTGTGTGTGTGTGTGTGTGTGTGTTTATCAGACAGGCGTCTCCAGGCTGTGTGAGCACTGTGAGAGGTCGGGGGATCAGCAGCATAATTTCATTAAATGAAAAGAGTGTGAGCTTATTTAGCAGTAGAGTGTGTTTGTGTGTGCATTTGTGTGTGTATGTAGTGTGTGAAGTGTGTGTTTGTGTGTGTGTGTGTGTGTGTGTGTGAGCTTGTTTAGCAGTTGAGGCCTAATTAAATTAAAGGTAATGGTGTTTCTCTGGGCCAAGCATCTCATTACATTCAGCTTGCACACAGCCCTGAGACTCAACACCCATGGGTACTGCACTGACCATAAACTTAACACAGGACACTACACGCACACACACACACTCATATATTTCTCTCTCACACACACCACGGGTGGTAAGATTCACGGATTTGTATATCGGTATGAACATGTACGATGCTATTGCATCAATGCCAAAAGTGTGCATCGGTTAAAAATCTGAATGAACTGGAGCTGTACCGTGTATAAAGTCTCACTATCGATAAAAAACGACTTGTATCTCTACCTCAACTCATTTAGAGGTAGGAGCTCGTGCCTAGCGACAGAAAATGTTATCTAGTGACTAGCAACAAATTTGGCAACTTCTCGCAACAAAGGCAAACTTTGTTGTGTCATTGAAACGTCAGAAAACGTCTCATGCCTGTTGCCCCATGATTATAAAAGTAGGGAATGGCCTATGTAGTATCAGCCCATGTTATTACACGGAAGTAGATGTTCTATAGATCTAACAGCTAAGATGTCATTGGAAGGCAGCTGCCTGCAGAACTTCGGCTGAGATTTTTAGAGCCAGAGTCAACAAGATGAGATGACATGATGACAGGGAATCTAACAGGGACACGCTTGCCAGCATCGTTCAACAAGCACATTGAACTAAGGAAAGTAGGCTACAAGTTAGAAAAACCTATAGTATAGTAGGCCTATTTGTTTAGGCTATGTAGCTATTTGTTTAGGCTATGTAGCTATATGTCAGAGGCCTATTTGTTTAGGCTATGTAGCTATATGTCAGAGGCCTATTTGTTTAGGCTATGTAGCTACTGTGTGTGTCAGAGGCCTATTTTTTTAGGCTATTTTTAGGCTATGTAGCTATTTGTTTAGGCTATGTAGATATGTGTCAGAGGCCTATTTGTTTAGGCTATGTAGCTATTTGTTTAGGCTATGTAGATATGTGTCAGAGGCCTATTTGTTTAGGCTATGTAGCTATTTGTTTAGGCTACGTAGTTATGTGTCTTTCAATCATTTTGCATTTGGAGGAAGTTGTAACATGTCGTCTATACCTGTGTGAAAGTGTTTTATTATATCTGTACAACTGTTGCATTCATTCAGCAGCTTGTAACTGCCAAAAGGCGCCACTGCTTTGAGTTT
>NC_063205.1:3189943-3192443 GCF_017589495.1 Alosa alosa
TTTTTCCCAATCTGCAAATTCATATCTTGAAAGTGGTCCCCATATTTCTCACCCATAGAGATCAATAAGTTAAATGACTTGCTTGAACATTTTTAACCATATTCTTATGGGAATATTGGCTTGAAATGACTTTTTGATAGCATATAGAGACCGTTCTGCTTTTTCTTTTAGGTTTTTTACTGCCAAATCAAATTTTCCTGTTGAGTTGATGGAGATCCCTAGATAAGTGTAATCTTGTGTTTGGTCGATTAGAGATCCCTAGATAAGTGTAATCTTGTGTTTGTTCGATTAGAGATCCTAGATAAGTGTAATCTGAGTTTGTTCGATAGAGATCCTAGATAAGTGTAATCTGTTTGTTACATTAGAGATCCTAGATAAGTGTATTCTTGAGTTTGTTGATTAGAGATCCTAGATAAGTGTAATCTTGTGTTTTGTTAGATTAAGAGATCCCTAGATAAGTGTAATCTTGAGGTTTGGTCGATTAGAGATCCCTAGATAAGTGTGTAATCTTGAGGTCCATTAGTTCTTTGCCAATTGAAAATTTCACAATTTGTTATTTTTGTTTTTCTTTGAAAAGGCAACTTTTGTCTTTTTAAATTCACCTTTAGTGACCAATTTTCTGTGAATTTTTTCCAGAATATTCAGGCTATTTTGCAGGCTTACTTCATCTGGGGCTATGAGAACTAAGTCATCTGCATAGAAGACATTTTACCTCAGTGTCTAATAAATAAATTGGCACCAGTATCAGTGGATTGTTTGGATTTTAGTGGCCAACTCCATTTATATATAAATTAAATAACATTGGACTCATTGCACATCCTTTGAGGGACACCACGGTATTGGGGAAAAAATCTGTTTTGCATATTTCAATCTTAACTGCACATTTGTTTGAGGAATACATTGATTTTATCATATCATATATGTCAGCCAATGCCATATTCTAATAATTTGTAGAGTAGACCTTTTGTGCCATACAGTATCAAAGGCTTTCTGAAGTCAACAAAGCAAGTGAATAATTTGGATTTGTCTTGTTTAACATATTTATCAATTATAGTGTGTAGTGTAAAAATGTGATCAGAGGTCCTATGATTTGGGAGGAAACCAATTTGTGCTTTGTTTAGTATGTTGTGTTGATTGATAAAATTCTCTCTCTCTACCAGAAAGTCCTGGTGTGTGTGAGTCTGAAGAGTGTTTTGTGTGTAAGGAGTGTTTGGTGTGTGTGTTTTGGAGGTGTTTTGTGCTGGGAAGAGGTTTTTGAAGGGTGTTTGTGTGTAGGGTGTTTGGTGTGTGTGGTTTGGTGTGTGTTTTATGGAATGTGTTTGTGCTGAAGAGGGTTTTGTGTGTAAGGAGTGTTTGGTGTGTGTGTTTGGTGTGTGTTTATGGAGTGTGTTTGTGCTGAAGAGTGTTTTGTGTGTAAGGAGTGTTTGGTGTGTGTTTGCAGTGAGAAGTGTTTGTGAAGAGTGTTTGGTGTGTGTGTGTGTGATGAGGACTGTGTATGTGTGTTTGTAGTGATGAGTGTTTGTGTAGAGTTCTCTCTCTCTGTTCTCTCTCAATTAGATCATAATTACATCATGCACACCAATACACACTCATACACACACACACACACACACACGCACAAATGCATGCACACACACACCAAGCCGACAGACTGAACACACACACACCATGCATCAAGCTGCCTTGCCTGCCTGAGACACACACACACTTTGAAAACATACACACACATGCAAAAAATAAAATTGTATCCCACTTGAATTCCCTGAACCCAGCAAAAGCCTTGTGTGTGTGTGTGTGTGTGTATGTGTGTGTGTGTGTGTGTGTGTGTGTGTGTGTGTGTGTGATAGTGTGTGTGTGTGTGTGTGTGTGTGTGTGTGTGTGTGTGTGTGTGTGGTGTTTGTGTGTGTGTGTGTGTGTGTGTGTGTGTGTGTGTGTGTGTGTGTGTGTGTGTGTGTGCTGATGTGTGTGTGTGTGTGTGTGTGTGTGGTGTTTGTGTGTGTGTGTGTGTGTGTGTGTGTGTGTGTATGTGTGTGTGTGTGTGTGTGTGTGTGTGTGTGTGTGTGTGTGTGTGTGTGTGGTGTTTGTGTGTGTGTGTGTGTGTGTGTGTGTATGTGTGTGTGTGTGTGTGTGTGTGTGTGTGTGTGTGTGGTGTTTGTGTGTGTGTGTGTGTGTGTGTGTGTGCAGTGTGTGTGTGTGTGTGTGTGTGTGTGTGTGTGGTGTTTGTGTGTGTGTGTGTGTGTGTGTGTGTGTATGTGTGTGTGTGTGTGTGTGTGTGTGTGTGTGTGTGGTGTTTGTGTGTGGGGGTTCATGTGCTGCTGCTCATTAGCCATTTGCCACATTCTTTACCTACCATTAGACACACACACACACACACACACACTAATGAAGGAGGAGGTTGTTACTCCTGCAGAGAACATTCCCTCCTGTCCTTCCCCTGTGCTCTCTCTCTCCCTCTATCACTTTCTCTCTATCCCTCTCTCCTCCCTCCCTCTCTGTCTCT
>NC_063205.1:3199943-3202443 GCF_017589495.1 Alosa alosa
TGTGTTTGTATGTGTTTATATGCAGAATACATGGAAAACCAATATGTGTGTGTTATTGTGGGTAGGGTGGTGTGTGTGTTTGTGTGTGTTTATACGCAGAATACATGGAACCAATATATGTGTGTGTGGGGGGGGGGGGTGTTTGTGTGTGTGTGTGTGTTTGTGTGTGTTTATATGCAGAATACATGGAAAACAATATGTGTGTGTGTGTGGGGGGGGTGGGTTTGTGTGTGTGTGTGTTTGTGTGTGTTTATATGCAGAATACATGGAAAACAATATGTGTGTGTGTGGGTGTAAGGTGTTGTGTTGTGTGTGTGTTTGTGTGTGTTTTTACATGCAGAATTCATGGAAAACAATATGTTTTTTTTTGTGCACAATTGACTGTGTACACTGGCTCTCGTATCATTCCTAGTTTGGATCCATCGTAGAGTGGATTTGTCCCTCCACAGACGCACGTTGGTAAATGCCTAGGGGCAGTTATCGTGGTATATATGTGCCTAGGGGCAGTTATCGTGGTATATATGTGCCTGGGGGCAGTTATCGTGGTATATATGTGCCTGGGGGCAGTTATCGTGGTATATATGTGCCTGGGGGCAGTTATCGTGGTATATATGTGCCTGGGGGCAGTTATCGTGGTATATATGTGCCTGGGGGCAGTTATCGTGGTATCATGGTCTCACTGGGATGTTGTCCAAGGACTCCCTCCCCTCCAACTCAAACAGAGACAAACACACAGACAGACACACACCTACACACACCTACACACACACACACACACACACACCTACACACACACTAGAGCTTAGATCGGGCCCAAACAATCAAGCCCGACCCTACCCGAGCCCATGCACATTGTGCCCGAGCCCGACCCGGCCCGACACATTAACTGTAATTATGAGCCCGAGCCCGATTAAACCCGACAGTTTTTAAATACTTGGGCCATTATAACTGACGTTCTCAACTACAATTCCGAGCTGTTTGAGCTACAGAAATCCGTTTAGAATTATATTAATGAACAATGCAGCGGAGGATGAAGAATGTAGGCTAAACTGTGTTTGTTTATTCAGAATGGAATGGATTGCAAATGAACCGAATGAAGAAACGTAGCACTTACAACGTAAAATGATGTCCCTGCAGCAAAACTCAACGATTTCTCTGTGAGGGCTTGCCTCGCCTCAGGTAGGCCCTATGCTTGGAGAAGTGACAAAAGAGGACATTGAAGGCTGGCTATCATTATTTCTGCCATGGCAAGCCTGCTTCATGTTCATCTTAAAGTCTTTTGCTGTCATAGGTGAACATTGTGCGACTTAATGCACGCGAACAAAGCATCCCTGACAAATGCATAGGCTCCGACTTTTTCTCCAAACTTGCCAAGTTATTTCTCTTGTTTTCTCCTGTTTTTCTTTACATCTTCAAGCTTCATGTTGCACTGAAGCTACACAATACAGCACAGCAGTGAGCTACACAATACAGCACAGCAGTGAGCTGGTGATGCGGAGCTGAGCTACAATACAGCACAGCAGGTGTGATGCGGAGCAGCACAATACAGCACAGCATAATGTACAGCAGCGGAGCTACACAATACATTACAGCAGGTGCGATTAGGGCTACACAATACCACACACAGCAGGTCCGTGTGGGATGCTGAGATTACAACACAGCACAGCAGGTCCGCTGGACAGCACAGCAGGTTACCACAATACAGCACAGCAGGCTGCACAGTACAGTGCAGTGCTGCACAATACAGCACAGCAGTGGCTACACAATACAGCACAGCACTGAGTACACAATACAGCACAGCTGAGCCACAATACAGCACAGCAGGTCCGTGGGATGCGGAGCTACACATACAGCACAGGCCCATGCGTGAGCTGCACAATACAGCACAGCAGGTCCGTGGTGATGTGCGGATTACAATACAGCACAGGTCCGTGGGGACGCGAGCTACAATTCAATACAGCAGGCCCGGTGTGATGTGTGAGCAGGCTAATAATACAGCACAGCAGTGAGCTAAATAACACAGCACAGCAGGCGCTACGTGTGACAGCAGTGAGCTACACAATACAGCACAGCAGTGAGCCGTGTGATGCGCAGCGTGAGCTACACAATACAGCACCGGTGTGAGCGGAGCTGCATACAGCACAGCAGGTCCAGCTCTTGCATAACTTGCACTAATTATGCCACTTTTCTTTATTACTCAGGTCAAAACAGAACTACCCAAGCCTCTTATTGCACTGACTTTTGCACTAGTTTTTTTTTTTATTGACTGTCTATGCACAATTTCAACAAAATTTTGCTGCTCTTATTTTTCATTATTATATGTGCCCTCTTATTTACTTATTTACTTTACTTTTTGTTTACTTGAATGTTATGTTTGTCTGTGGATCTTAAAATTGGTAAAATATGTCTTAGTCTTCACCGTGGATAGTGAGAAACACAATTTCGATCTCTTTGTATGTCTGGAAACATGTGAAGAAATCTGACAACAAAGCTGACTTGA
>NC_063205.1:3207443-3209943 GCF_017589495.1 Alosa alosa
TGAGTGTGTGTGAGTGTGTGTTGCTGTGTTTGTTTTCCTTCTTACACTGCTGTGTACATGAGAAGAGATTGTAGAGTTTATGGCATGATGAGGTTTGAACAAACGCATGAGAGAGAGAGAGAGAGACGGAATGAGAGAGAGAGACGGAATAAGAGAGACGGAATGAGAGAGAGAGACGGAATGAGAGAGAGACGGAATGAGAGAGAGAGAGACGGAATAAAGAGACGGAATGAGAGAGAGACGGAATGAGAGAGAGACGGAATGAGAGACGGAATGAGAGAGAGAGAGACGGAATAAGAGAGACGGAATGAGAGAGACGGAATGAGAGAGACGGAATGAGAGAGAGAGAGATGGAATAAGAGAGACGGAATAAGAGAGACGGAATGAGAGAGAGAGAGACGGAATAAGAGAGAGAGACGGAATAAGAGAGACGGAATGAGAGAGAGAGAGACGGAATAAGAGAGACGGAATGAGAGAGACGGAATGAGAGAGAGAGAGACGGAATGAGAGAGAGATACGGAATGAGAGAGACGGAATGAGAGAGAGAGAGACGGAATAAGAGAGACGGAATAAGAGAGACGGAATGAGAGAGAGAGACGGAATGAGAGAGACGGAATGAGAGAGAGAGAGACGGAATAAGAGAGACGGAATGAGAGAGACGGAATGAGAGAGACGGAATGAGAGAGAGAGTTTCCATCTTTAGTAGCTCAGTAATCTCAGGCCTCAATAGCATCAGGCCTGTCTCACTAATCTCAGGCCTGTCTCAATAGCATCAGGCCTGTCTCAACAGCATCAGGCCTGTCTCAATAGCATCAGGCCTCAATAGCATCAGGCCTGTCTCAATAGCATCAGGCCTCAATAGCATCAGGCCTGTCTCAATAGCATCAGGCCTGTCTCAATAGCATCAGGCCTGTCTCAATAGCATCAGGCCTTAATATCTCAATAGCATCAGGCCTGTCTCAATAGCATCAGGCCTGTCAATAGCATGTCCATCTTTAGCATTCTGTGTCAGGCCTGTGTCCCAATAGCATGTCCATCTTTAGCATTCTGTGTCAGTAACTTCAGGCCTGTCTCTAATAGCATGTCCATCTTTAGCATTCCTGTGTCAGTAATCTCAGGCCTGTCTCACAGCATCAGGCCTGTCTCAATAGCATGTCCATCTTTAGCATTCTGTGTCAGTAATCTCAGGCCTGTCTCAATAGCATCAGGCCTGTCTCAATAGCATTAGGCCTGTCTCAATAGCATGTCCATCTGTAGCATTCTGTGTCAGTAATCTCAGGCCTGTCTTAATAGCATGTCCATCTTTAGCATTCTGTGTCAGTAATCTCAGGCCTGTCTTAATAGCATGTCCATCTTTAGCATTCTGTGTCAGTAATCTCAGGCCTGTCTCAATAGCATCAGGCCTGTCTTAATAGCATGTCCATCTTTAGCATTCTGTGTCAGTAATCTCAGGCCTGTCTCAATAGCATGTCCAGCTTTAGCATTCTGTGTCAGTAATCTCAGGCCTGTCTCAATAGCATGTCCAGCTATAGCATTCTGTGTCAGTAGTAGCTCAGTAATATCAGGCCTGTCTCCTTATTCGAAAAGCATCTAAACAACACAGCACATTTAACAAGATTCTCTGTTCACTTGTGTGTTTTTACATTTTATTATACATGAGGAAAGTTTACTGTGTGTGTGCACATTTGTGTGTGTGTGTGTGTGTGTGTGAGAGAGAGAGAGAGAGAGAGAGAGAGAGAGAGAGAGAGAGTTTCTAATGGGGGTGGAGCTGCCCACACCGCCTGCCACATGCAGCATGCTAACATCAGTTTCCACGGCAACTGTAGCTCATCTATGTCCCCATGGAAACGGCTGCCAGTGAGCACCCAGATGATATATGTGTGTGTGTGTGTGTGTGTGTGTGTGTGTGTGTGTGTGTGTGTGTGTACGCTTGTGTGTGTGTGTGTGTGTGTGTGTGTGTGTGTGTGTGTGTGTGTGTGTGTGTGTGAGTGAGTGGGATCAGAAAGGGGTTTAAGTTTGAATGGAGAAGGGGCCTGGCCTAGCATAGCAGTGTTTAATCCCAACAGAATGTACCAGTAGTGAGCATAGCAGTGTTTAATCCCAACAGAACGCATCAGTAGTGAGCATAGCAGTGTTTAATCCCAACAGAATGCATCAGTAGTGAGCATTGCAGTGTTTAATCCCAACAGAATGCATCAGTAGTGAGCATTGCAGTGTTTAATCCCAACAGAATGCATCAGTAGTGAGCATAGCAGTGTTTAATCCCAACAGAATGCATCAGTAGTGAGCATAGCAGTGTTTAATCCCAACAGAATGCATCAGTAGTGAGCATTGCAGTGTTTAATCAGATGTTGAGCAGGCGGTTATCATGGACTTGCACTTGATTATGTGTATTAACTCTTTATATTAGTTGAGTGTGTGTACTGAGTGTGTATGTGTGTTGTGAATCTAAAAGTAGTTCTATCAGTTTCTGGATGCATTGGAACATAGAGAACACAGT
>NC_063205.1:3219943-3227443 GCF_017589495.1 Alosa alosa
GACTGTAGACCTGTGTGCCTGCAGTTAATTGGACTCCCAATTAGCAGAGAGAAATCCCAAGACAGTGGGATGATATTTATGTTTGTGTGTGTGTGTGTGTGTGTGTGTGTGTGTGTGTGTGTGTGTGTGTGTGTGGTGTGTGTGTGTGTGTGTGTGTGTGTGTGTGTGTGTGTATCTGTGTGTATCTATGAGAAGCAGACAGGCCTCAGTAAGGGGCTCCTTTTGACACTGAGCCAAGGGAATCATCTGTGTGATTGAGGACACTGGTCTGTGTGTAGTGACTCTGTCAGAGTGAATCGACTCCTTAAAGAGAGTCAGACAAATTCAGTCTTTAAATTTGGAGTAGAGTGCAAGGCATACAAAAGGGCTCTTTTCTGAGTTGGGGAGGTAAGAACGTCTCAACTCTATTTAGCTTTTCTGAGTTGGTGATTTTATTTTGTACATCTTAAGTGCCAAGATTCATGACATGGGTTTTGTTTCCTTAGCAACTTTTGTCATGAGTAAACACAACTATATCTATAGAGAGAGAGAGAAAGAATGAAAGAGAGAATGAGAGAGAGAGAGGGAGAGAGAGAGAGAGAGAGCGAGAGAGAGAGAGAGAGAGAGAACCCTCCAGTCTGTATGTTACTGCCTCAATTTTTGTGTGCATTTGCCTGCAGTTGTGCATGTGTCGTGTGTGTGTGTGTGTGTGTGTGTGTGTGTGTGTGTGTGTGTGTGTGTGTGTGCGTGCGTGTGTGTGTGTATGTGTGTATGTGTGTGTGTGTGTGTGTGTGTGTGTGACAGAGAGCTTAATAGATGTGTTGTGGCCTCAGCTGGAGAGAGGTTGATACCACAGAGGCGTGTCGAGGAAGATTAGGGGCTCTACACTATAAAGAATTGAGTGGTGTGTGTGTGTGTGTGTGTGTGTGTGTGTGTGTGTGTGTGTGTGGACAAGCACTTGAGAGAGAAGAAACAGATAAAGCCTTTGGCTTGAACGGATGTGTGTGTGTGTGTGTGTGTGTTTGTGTGTGTGTGTGTGTGTGCATGCATTTATTTGTGTGTGTGTGTGTGTGTGTGTGTGTGTGTGTGTGTGTTGGGTTATGGATGTAAGAGAGGAATTGAGGAATTAGACACGGTCTTTTGTGCAGGACACAATGGAAGACCAGTCAAAACACAACAACTTTCATTATATCACTCACACACACACACACACACACACACACACACACACACACACACACACACACACACACACACACACACATACACACACACGCACACACGCACACACATTTGAATTGTTTATTTGAACCCACCAATCAAATTTCTTACAGAAAGGAATCAAATATTCTCAGAGATGACACAGCTTTGACATTCAAGGGTACATAAAGCATCACCTACACCACACAGCATGGCTGCCTATCACACACACACACACTCACACACACATCACGCCACACACACAAGGGTACATAAAGCATCGCCTACACCACACAGCATGGCTGCCTATCACAGCTGATATGGAGCAGAATGTTGCCAGCTGTTTAGACTTTCCTTTTGGTAGCCCTGCCAGTCTTAGTCTACTAACAGTCAGTTTGTGGACATGTCCCAGGCTGCCAAATATCAATGCCACAAACTTACATGCATGGCCTAGGTCACTGATCTTTGGAAGGAGGGGTTGGTATTTACTGTAGAATTTTTTCATAAAAGCTATGTCCATATACAGATCATAAACACAACCCATTTCCAGGACTAGCACCTCCTTTCTATCTGTACCCACGAGCACAACATCAGGGGTGTTAGGGATGTTACAAAACACATCATCAAAGTTACACACACACACAAACACACACACACACACACACACACACACACACACACACACACACACACACACACAACATCAGGGGAGTTGAACCTGTCTGCTATTACTAGTGAGTGTTTATACGTGGGCATATTGTTTGGAAATGAGATCAACAGTACGGCCATGGCGTGCAGTCTAGAGTCCTTCGTACATACAGTATCACAACCATTTACAATATGAGCAACTGATTCAAGGTGGTCAGAGTTAGAATGCATTTTGCAGTGTGGATGGGGATTTTCAGGGTACAGTATTGGCCCCAGGGCTCCCTTGTAAAAGAGATTTGAATATCTCAATGGGACATCACCTGGTAAAATTAAGGATAAATAATAATAAAAAATTAATGCTACAGTAGGTTGCATCTGGTTGGTAGCACCTGTAGTCTAGTTTGGTGCTAGAATTAGCCATTTAGGGGCCTTGCTCAAAGGGCACTTCAGCCCGTGGCTACTGGTTAGCACTTCGGACCTGTAACCGGAGGGTTGCCGGTTCGAACCCGACCAGTAGGCACGGCTGAAGTGCCCTTGAGCAAGGCCCCTAAATGGCTAATTCTAGCACTTACCACCCTGACTAGTCTGGCTAATGCTAGCACTTACCACCTGACTAGAACACACACACACACACACACATGACCCAGCTCTCATAGCACCACTTACAACTAGTCTGGCTGGTTAAGAGAATTGCTTTAAAAAGCTTAAACTGTCTACCACGTTGTTAGTCGCTTTGGCTAAAAGTGCGTCAGCCAAATGTAATGTAGACAGAGGCAGCATGGCAGACAGCATAGAGATGGAAGAAGATGAGGTGTGTGAACGAAAGAATTAAGGTGATTTGTGAACTGCTCTGTGTGTGTGTGTGTGTGTGTGTGTGTGTGTGTGTGTGTGTGTGTGTGTGGTGTCATTTGTTGTGTTGTGTCAGGCTGTAATAGCAGAATAGCTGGAGGAGCTGACTCTAATGTTAAAGCTCAAATTGAGCGTGAATGTGTGTGTGTGTGTGTGTGTGTGTGTGTGTGTGTGTGTGTGTGTGTGTGTGTGTGTGTGTGTGTGTTTGTTTGCAAGGGAGGCTAGAGGGAAATTCACATTAACAAGTCAGACCCACTGAGCCTTGAGGGAGCAACACACACACACATACATACTCACAGAGACACACACACACACACACACACACAGTCTCTCTCTCTGTCTGGGCCAGATGTACTAACGCTTTTGCGCCCACCTCAGGTGTATTTGTTTCGAAAAAAAAAACATGGCGAGGTATGTACAAACAGGCCGTACTGAGGTAAAAGCGCAGACTGCCTGTCACAGGAGTTGAGAATGTCAAATTGCGGTTTTCCGTCTCATGCATTTGCATTCATAGGAGGGTCACAGGGGAAAGTGTGAGTTTTGTGTTAAAAGATGGGGGGAGAAGTGTAAAATGTGCCTAATTAGGTATTCTCCTGTATCTACGAAAACTGCCCATGGAAGCGTATGTCTGTTTTGCGCTAGATTTGACCAATACAGTATTCCATAGTCTACGTGCACAAGTAGTTTGAGTAGAACTACTGCTCGTCATTATCTTCCTGCTTGTTGACATCATGTATTGTATTATTTCATGATCACTAAATGTTTGATTCTTTTTATTGTTGTCATCAGTTAACTTCATTCAACTGCGCTTGTGATTGAAGTTATAGGAAAAGCAAGCAGGTGTAGGTATTTTGTGTGTGTGTGTGTGTGCGTGCCTGCGTGCGTGCATGTGTGTGTGTGTATGTATATGTGTGTGTGTGTGTGTATGTGTGTGTGTGTTTGTGTGTGTGTGTGTGTATGTGTGTGTGTTTGTGTGTTGTGTGCATTGTCCCTGACTCTACCACACACACACACACACACACACACACACACACACACACACACACACACACACACACACACACACACACACACACACACACTGTCCCTCATGCACACCCACACACACACACACACACACACACACACACACACACACACACACACACACACACACACACACACTGTCACTGTCCCTCATGCACACACACACACACACACACACACACACACACACACCCCACACACACACACAGAGGTAAATCACCTTCCTAAATCATGTCAGGTCACAGCTTATCATCAGATGGGGTTTGGAGGTTGGCACACATACCCACTTTGGCACGGCAGACAGGGGGCAGGTTGGCAGGCTGGCAGCCAGCTTGGCATCACATTACCGCACAAGGAGGCAGCGTGCGCACACACACACACACACACCATCAGTCAGGGAACAGGGACATTCTCACACACACACACACACACACACACACACACACACACACACACACATGCAAACACACACACACACCATCAGTCAGGGAACAGGGACATTCACACACAAACACACACAGACACACACACACAAAAACACACAGACACACACACACACACACACACACACACACACACACAGACTCCATGCTCAGCATTAGGAATCTAGAGAAGATGTGTTGAGAATTATGTTAATGTGGGTCCAGACCTCTATGAGTGCAGGCAGATGCATATGGATGAAGGCATTTGACCGCAGGGGACAACCTCTCTCCTCTCCTTTCCTCTCCTTTCTCCTCTCCCTCCTCTTCTCCTCTCCTCTTCTCTCCTCTCCTCTTCTCCTCTCCTCTTCTCCTCTCCTCTCTTCTCCTCTCCTCTCCTCTTCTCCTCTCCTCTCTTCTCCTCTCCTCTCCTCTCTTCTCTTGTTCCTCTCCTCTTCTCCTCTCCTCTTCTCTCCTCTCTTCTTTTCTCCTCTCTCTTCTCCTCTCCTCTTCTCCTCTCTTCTCCTCTCCTCCTCTCTTCTCCTCTCCCTCTTCTCCTCTCCTCCTCTCCTCCTCTCCTCTCCTCTTCTCTCCTCTTCTCTATTCTTCTATTTTCCTCTCCTCTCTTTTCTTCTCTCATCTCCTCCTCTCCTCTCCTCCTCTCTTCTCCTCTCCTCCTCTCCTCCTCCTCTCCTCTCCTCTCCTCTCCTCCTCTCCTCTCCTCTCCTCTCCTCCTCTCCTCTCTCCTCTCCCTTTCTCTCTCTGCGAGAGGACCCATTATCTCTCTTCCTTTCTCTCTCTGCGACAGGACATATCACTTTCTCTCTCTTCCTTTCTCTCTCTCGAAACTGGGACATATCACTTTCTCTCTCTTCCTTTCTCTCTCTCTCTCTCTTCCTTTCTCTCTCTGGGACATATCGCTTTAGCAATGACCCTTTCTCTCTCTGGGAGAGGACTTATCACTTTTACGCAAGTGTTGTTGCCACTGCGGTTGAGCAGAATGTGGAGCTTGAGGGGGTTCTAGTCTCCCGTGTATCTTCAGAGCCAAGACCCTTGCAGGACCTCAGCACGAGGGGCACATGGAGGGTGTTCTGGATGTGGGGGGGGTTGGACCTTACAGCATGGGGTTCTGGATATGTGGGGTGTTGGACCTCAGCAGGGGGTTCTGGATGTGGGGGGGCTTGGACCTCAGCAGGGGTTCTGGATGTGTGGGGCTTGGACCTCAGCAGGGAGTTCTGGATGTGTGGGGGCTTGGACCTCAGCATGGGGTTCTGGATGTGGGGCTTGGACCTCAGCAGGGGTTCTGGATGTGGGGCTTGGACCTCAGCAGGGGTTCTGGATGTGGTGGTGGGGGGATGAGAACTGTTGTTTGAGGTGGGGGATGATCAAATGCTAACTTTTTTGATGTATTGTGATTTTTATGTGTGAATGTATATATTAATGTTTGTATGGTGTTGGGCTTTGCATGGGTTAAGGAATGATCCAATAAATGGCAGTTGAAACCTCTCTCTCTCTCTCTTTCTCTTCCTCTCTCTCTCTCTCTTCCTCTCTCTCTCTCTCTCTTCTCTCTCTCTCTCTCTCTCTCTCTCTCTCTTTCTCTCTCTCTCTCTGCAGGTTGTTTAGTGCAATCTTAGAGCAGGCCACCAAAGGAGATGGGGCAACTCCTATTGGTGGGAAAGCAGCTGGCTTCGATGTCAAAGCTCTCCGCGCCTTCAGAGTGCTGCGTCCATTACGGCTGGTGTCAGGAGTGCCCAGTGAGTGTCTCTCATACACACACACACACACACACACACTCACAAGCTCGTGCCTTCAAATTACTACATCACTACATTTAATTGTCAAAGTGCCCAATAGTGTCTCTCATTCACACACACACACACACACACACACACACACACACACACACACACACACACACACACATACAAAGCTCTACATACCTTCAGAGTACTACGTCTACTACGGCTGGTGTCAAGAGTGCCCAATGAGTGTCTCTCATTCACACACACACATATACACACACACACACACGTACACACACACACACACACACACACACACACACATGCACACACACACACACACACACACACACTCACATATACACACACACCCTCCCTGTAGCTGTCTGTGGAGATTGCACACGGTTGTGATTTGATTTTGCGGAGATGGATTCTCACACAGCCAAATCACTGGAGCACAGCTCTACAAGATGGAATTTGTGTCAGGTCCCACACCAATAGAATGGGGGCAGTGTGTGTGTGTGTGTGTGTGCATTGATGGAAGGCACAGGGCTTATCTATTGTCTTCTCTACAACAGCAGGGTTTACTACTATGTGGTCAGATAAAATCAGCAGGTTTGTATTCTTCTGACCTATACCCCTCTTCCACACACACACACACACACACACACACACACACACACACACACACACACACACACACACACACACACAGGTCTCCAGGTGGTGTTGAACTCCATCATTAAAGCCATGGTGCCCCTGCTGCACATCGCTCTGCTCGTCCTCTTCGTCATCATCATCTACGCCATCATCGGCCTCGAGCTCTTCATGGGCAAGATGCACCGCACCTGCTTCTACTTCCGGGATGGACACAAGGGTGAGGACAGCACACACAACACACACACACACACAACACACACACACACACACACACACACACACACACACACACACACACACACACACAACACACACACACACACAACACACACACATCACCCCGCCTTTTGCTTACACATCACCCCATAAAACACAACACACACATCACCCCCGCAACACACAACACACACATCACCCTAACACACACCCCCGTAACACTCTCATCTAACACACATCCCCCGTAACACTCTCATCTAACACACATCACCTGTAACACTCTCACCTAACACACACACCCCCGTAACACTCTCACCTAACACACATCACCTGTAACACTCTCACCTAACACACACACCCCCGTAACACTCTCATCTAACACACATCACCTGTAACACTCTCACCTAACACACATCACCTGTAACACTCTCATCTAACACACATCACCTGTAACACTCTCACCTAACACACACACCCCCGTAACACTCTCACCTAACACACATCACCTGTAACACTCTCACCTAACACACATCCCTGTAACACTCTCATCTAACACACCTCCCCGTAACAAACAAGACTCACTGACTCCCATTAAGAAAACACACAATACTAATTTCCCTCATGAGACATTTAATTAGGAATAAACTTTATGTCAGAACCGACTCAAAGGGACTGGACTCTTTCCTCCCAACACAGCTATCATGTTGAAGCTAGGTAGTGTGTGTGTGTCCTCCTGCAGGGCCTATAGCGGAGGAGAAGCC
>NC_063205.1:3239943-3244943 GCF_017589495.1 Alosa alosa
CCCCTCCCCCACACACACACCCTCTAGAGGTGCCCCCACACACACACACTCTTACAGAGGCAGGTCACTAGAATCATGGTGGCAAAACGATTCTGTCTTAGTGCTGACTTCATATCCTGCTGGCTGCAGTACTTTCCAATGAAAGTGTGAATCAGGGTTCCCAGTGTTGTTTTAACACTGTGAATATGATTAGGTTAGTTAACAGTGCTGTTTTAACACTGTGAATATGACTAGGTTAGTTACCAGTGCTTTTTTAACACTGTGAATATGATTAGGTTAGTTACCAGTGCTAATTAAACACTGTGAATATGACTGGGTTAGTTATCAGTGCTGTTTTAACACTGTGACTAATTTAACACTGTGAATATGAAAAGGCTAGTTAACAATGCTAATTTAACACTGTGAATATGACTAGGTTAGTTATCATTGCTGTTTTAACACTATGAATATAAAACATAATGGGGAAAAAGTTTAACACGCCATTCCAGGAGCTCAGAACTGCGTT
Source organism: Alosa alosa (assembly GCF_017589495.1). Classification (NCBI taxonomy): domain Eukaryota; kingdom Metazoa; phylum Chordata; class Actinopteri; order Clupeiformes; family Clupeidae; genus Alosa; species Alosa alosa. The sequence goes on from NC_063205.1 coordinate 3,240,449, forward strand.
GGTGTTTATTATCTCCATGACTACAAGAGGAGGACCAGGCAGAAGCCTACTAGGAAGTGTCTGTGGCCGTTTGAGTGCAAGAAATGGTGCATCAAAGCGTCAAAATGGTAGCAGCCAAAGAGAATCGTTATGTCACACAAGTGACAGTGTAAAATAAAAAACTGCACGCGATTGATGGGATTTAAAAAATGTGTTATGCTTGGACCTTAATGGCATGATTAACGTGTTAATGCTCACAGGCCTAATATGTGTATACTCTACAGAGATAGGCTAAATATATATATAAATTGTTTAGAGAGAAAGGCTAGGGGATATCCAGCTAGAGGGCGCTAGAGGGACAACTACAGAGGGAAATAGTTCAGGGAGATATTATGATGGAGGGAGAGAGATATGATGGAGGGAGAGAGAGATATTATGATGGAGGGAGAGATATGATTGAGGGAGAGAGATATATTATGATGGAGGGAGAGATATATTATGATAGAGGGAGAGAGATATTATGATGGAGGGAGAGAGAGATATTATGATGGAGAGAGAGATATATTATGATGGAGGGAGAGAAGGAGAGAGTAGAAGTCTATCTATTTGGGGGAGAGACATATTATGATAGAAAGAGAGAGAGAGAGTAGAGGTATCTCTATGGGGGAGAGACATATTATGATAGAAAAGAGAGAGAGAGTAGAGGCATATATGTGGGGGAGAGAGAGGGAGAGAGTCGGGTCTATCTATTTGGGAGAGAGAGATATTATGGTAGAGAGAGAGTGGGAGAAAGAGGCGAGGTCTATTTATTTGGAGCATGGCATGTCTTTTGAAGTACTAGAAGGCATTCCAGGGCATGTGCTTGGAGACGGTTGCCAAGTGATGGAACGCATTCCAGGGCATGTGCTCGGAGACGGTTGCTCAGGAATGGGTGCAGACCCAAGGTGCACAGGCCCAGCTTAGCATGTGTGTTATTGAGGGTTGTGTGTGTGTGTGTGTGTGTGTTATTGAGGGTTGTATGTGTGTGTGTTATTGAGGGTTGTGTGTGTGTGTGTTATTGAGGGTTGTGTGTGTGTGTGTGTGTTATTGAGGGTTGTGTGGTGTGTGTGTGTTATTGAGGGTTGTGTGTGTGTATGTGTTATTGAGGGTTGTGTGTGTGTGTGTTATTGAGTGTTTTATGTGTGTGTGTTATTGAGGGTTGTGTGTGTGTATGTGTGTGTTATTGAGGTTGTGTGTGTGTGTGTGTGTGTGTTAATATGTGTGTGTGTGTGTGTTATTGAGGGTCATTGTGTGTGTGTGTGTGTGTGTTATTGAGGGTTGTGTGTGTGTGTGTTATTGAGGGTTGTGTGTGTGTATGTGTGTGTTATTGAGGGTTGTGTGTGTGTGTGTTATTGAGGGTTGTATGTGTGTGTGTTATTGAGGGTTGTGTGTGTGTGTGTGTATGTGTTATTGAGGGTTGTGTGTGTGTGTGTGTATGTGTTATTGAGGGTTGTGTGTGTGTGTGTGTGTGTGTTATTGAGGGTTGTGTGTGTGTGTGTTATTGAGGGTTGTGTGTGTGTGTGTGTTATTGAGGGTTGTGTGTGTGTGTGTGTATGTGTTATTGAGGGTTGTGTGTTGAGGGTTGTGTGTGTGTGTGTGTGTGTGTGTTATTGAGGGTTGTGTGTGTGTTATTGAGGGTTGTGTGTGTGTGTGTTATTGAGGGTTGTGTGTGTGTGTGTGTGTGTATGTAAGCATGGAGGGTTGTGTGTGTGTAAGTACATGGATTGTGTGTGTATGTGTTATTGAGGGTTGTGTGTGTGTGTGTTATTGAGGGTTGTGTGTGTGTGTGTGTATGTGTTATTGAGGGTTGTGTGTGTGTGTGTGTGTTATTGAGGGTTGTGTGTGTGTGTGTGTGTGTGTGTTATTGAGGGTTGTGTGTGTGTGTGCTACGAGGGTCAGTGTGTGTGTGTGTTATTGAGGTCAGTGTGTGTGCTATTGAGGGTCAGTGTGTGTGTGTGTGTGTAAAAGCATGGAGGGTCAGTGTGGTGTGTGTATGTATATTGAGGGTTGTGTGTGTGTGTGTTATTGAGGGCTGTGTGTAAGTATTGAGGGTTGTGTGTGTGTATGTGTGTGTTATTGAGGGTTGTGTGTGTGTGTGTGTGTGTTATTGAGGGTGTGTGTGTGTGTTATTGAGGGTTGTGTGTGTGTGTGTTATTGAGGGTTGTGTGTGTGTGTGTGTGTGTATGTGTTATTGAGGTTGTGTGTGTGTGTGTGTGTATGTGTTATTGAGGGTTGTGTGTGTATGTGTTATTGAGGGTTGTGTGTGTGTGTGTGTGTGTGTGTGTGTGTGTGTGTTATTGAGGGTTGTGTGTGTGTGTGTGTGTTATTGAGGGTTGTGTGTGTGTGTGTGTGTGTGTGTGTTATTGAGGGTTGTGTGTGTGTGTTATTGAGGGTTGTGTGTGTGTGTGTGTGTGTGTGTGTGTGTGTGTTATTGAGGGTTGTGTGTGTGTGTGTGTATGTGTTATTGAGGGTTGTGTGTGTGTGTGTTATTGAGGGTGTGTGTGTGTTATTGAGGGTTGTGTGTGTGTGTTATTGAGGGTTGTGTGTGTGTGTGTGTGTACGTGTTATTGAGGGTTGTGTGTGTGTGTGTTATTGAGGGTTGTGTGTGTATGTGTTATTGAGGGTTGTGTGTGTGTGTGTTATTGAGGTTGTGTGTGTGTGTGTGTATGTGTTATTGAGGGTTGTGTGTGTGTGTGTGTGTGTGTTATTGAGGGTGTGTGTGTGTGTGTGTTATTGAGGGTTGTGTGTGTGTGTGTGTGTGTGTGTGTATTGAGGGTTGTGTGTGTGTGTGTTATTGAGGGTTGTGTGTGTGTGTGTGTGTTATTGAGGGTGTGTGTGTGTTGTGTGTGTGTGTGTTATTGAGGGTTGTGTGTGTGTGTGTGTTATTGGGGGTTGTGTGTGTGTGTGTGTTATTGGGGGTTGTGTGTGTGTGTGTATGTGTTATTGAGGGTTGTGTGTGTGTGTGTGTGTTATTGAGGGTTGTGTGTGTGTGTGTGTGTGTGTGTTATTGAGGTTGTGTGTGTGTGTGTGTGTTATTGAGGGTTGTGTGTGTGTGTGTTATTGAGGGTTGTGTGTGTGTGTTATTGCGGGTGTGTGTGTGTGTGTGTTATTGAGGGTTGTGTGTGTGTGTGTGTGTGTTATTGAGGGTTGTGAGCCCAACGTCCCTCTGTGGCCCTCTCCTTTTTTAGCATTTTGCTCACAGGTCCCTGTGGAGGAGAACATATTTGTGTGTGTTTGTGTGTGTGTGTGTTTGTGCGTGCGTATGTCCTCAGATGACTGTAGCTTTTTTACAGGTCCAGGCTTCACTATCTGAAGCTCTGTGGTGACACACACACACACATAAACACACACTTGCCTGCAGAGAAGAGACAGATTATTCTCACATTTATTTTAAGAAAAATATTATGTATCCACCTTTTCCCAGAGCCTTCTAAAGCATGGTGTGTGTGTGTGTGTGTTTGTGTGTATGTGTCTATGAGTGTGTGTGTGTGTGTGTGTGTGTGTGTGTGTGTGTGTGTACGTGTATGTGTGTGTGTGTGTGTGTGTGTGTTTTCTGTCTGTCAGCCAGTCACTGGTGATGTTTTGGGACGCCTATTCTTCTCTGGGGAGTCTCTGTTCCTGGCGGCGTTAAAAATAAACATCCTCAGTTCCTCTGCTTCAGAAGCGTGTGTGTTGAGGCTTGTGTGTGTGTGTGTGTGTGTGTGTGTGAGTGTGTGTGTGTGTGTGTGTGCTTCAAAAGCGTGTGTATGCTTCAGAAGCGTGTGTGTGTATGCTTGAGCCGTGTGTGTGCTTGAAAGCACTCTGCACACCATAGCCATGCAGAAACGTGCTACAGCTAAAACAGCACTCACTCTCAGCCCCGCTGGTCACTCGGAGCTCTGGACCTGAGGTCACTCTCAGCCCCGCTGGTCACTCGGATCTCTGGACCTGAGGTCACTCTCAGCCCCGCTGGTCACTCGGAGCTCTGGACTTGAGGTCACTCTCAGCCCCGCTGGTCACTCGGAGCTCTGGACTTGAGGTCACTCTCAGCCCCGCTGGTCACTCGGAGCTCTGGACTTGAGGTCACTCTCAGCCCCGCTGGTCACTGTAGCTCTGGACCTGGTCACTCTCAGCCCGCTGGTCTCGGAGCTCTGGACTTGAGGTCACTCTCAGCCCGCTGGTCACTCGGAGCTCTGGACTTGAGGTCACTCTCTCAGCCCCGCTGGTCACTCGTAGCTCTGGACCTGAGGTCACTTATTTTAAATGCACCGACTCTATTAGTGCACAGTCTGTTCTCTCTCTCTCTCTTTCTTTCTCCCATTCCCTCTCTCTTTCTTTCTCTTTATTTCTCCCATTCCCTCTCTCTCTCTTTCTTTCTCCCATTCCCTCTCTCTTTCTTTCTCTTTATTTCTCCCATTCCCTCTCTCTCACTCTTCCTGTGTTTCTCTGTCTTACTGTATTTCTTGAATTTCCCCCTGGGGATCAATAAAGTATCTAA
>NC_063205.1:3257443-3259943 GCF_017589495.1 Alosa alosa
TATGTGCGAATTCGGAGAAGAGTTCTTTCCGTGCATCAATGTAGACAATTTCTTACTAACTCTTGTCAGGGGAGGTCATTCATTTTGGGTGTCACCTATGACTTGAACAGATAGCCTTCTATGCCACCCGATGTAGGCTACTATTATTGTTACAGTTTTTAATCAATGCAACTAACATTATGTAAAAGCGGCCGCAATATAACCCGTAGCCTATGCAATTTATTATCCCGTCTGTTATGACATGTACAACAATGTTTTTCACCATTTCGACGGAAGGTTTTGACTGGCGTGTTAGCATAAAAAATAATAATATCACTGTCATCATCACGAACTGTTGAGTAAAGGGGTCAGTCGTGTTTAGGACGCTGAGACAGCCTTGTAGGCTATTTTGCTTAGGCCTCACTTTTAACGACAGTAGGTTGTGAGTGTATGTTGAAAAAAATAACCATACAATTAAAATAGTCAACTTAGAACTTTGCTATAACATATTATTAATTTATAGCACAAAACCATAACCAGTAGGCCTACCAGAACCTCGCATATTAGTGTCATGATTTGTGTCAATATCTATTTGCTTAAAGGCCACTAGCTGTCATGGATCGTTGTTGCTAAAGGAAGGCAGGTGTCAAAAGTTCAAAAAATAAATGGAGATGGGCAGCTGTTGGAAGCGGGGAGAACTAACAAGCCATGGTGTAAAGAAATTAAAGTGCCAGGGTTTGCTTTTCGCGGTTCGCTGCAAGAAAATTGTTTATGGATGCAATAGGAAAACGTTTTAGCACGCCACCAATCAGAAGACCGCCATAAAGGTTAACGTTAGGTGCACTTCAGGACATCTTCCCTACCTGGTGCAACTAGCCACCCACGACAGAGGTAGGCTACGTTTATCTATGGCTGACCGTTTTACGTTTAGAAAGTAGGCTACGCATGTTCTTTCATAAGCAAACCGACCTGTCCCTCACCATATCGCAACTTCTTGTCAACCTTATACAATCTGTTGCTGAAGACAAAAGCACCGTCTCCAGATAGTCGTTATCAAATGCGCAGACCTCCTTCATGAGCACACACAGTATTGCTGCTCATTGGAAAACTGAGTTGTCTGTAAAACTCAAAATTACCATGTTTTCATTAAATGCTGATGAGGCAACAAATGGACATATGAACAATATCTAGAATGTTCTGATTCGTTACTTTGATGAGGAAATGGGAAGTCTTGCAAACTTGATTTTATAGATTTTACTTGGTGTTGAATTGCATATTAACAAGAAAAAAATCTCCCCTTTAAACACTTTTGGCCTGAAGTAATTAAATAAGAGTGTGTTAAAGCCTTTCTACAATATTGTTGCAGTAGAAAAGAACAGCAATAGCTAGTCAGCAATGGTCAGGGATGGTACTAAAATATATTTTTGTTCATCAAGAAAACTCAATCTCAATCAAGAACACTCTCAATTCGCCTTATTCACATAGCGGCCATTGGCGGCTAAAACGAGGCTACAGGGTACACAAACCATAGGATGTTATGTTCTATGCATTCACCTGTACTGTAGGTGGCATTAATTATATAGTAAGTGTACCCTGTAGCCTCGTTTTTTTTGGTTTAAACAATGGCCACCCGTGTGAATAAGGCGTCTCTCCCTACTTTGCTGTTTGCATCTTTTTTGTACATTAAAAACCAATAGGTCAGCGACCTTAAAAGGGTGCTATCTCTATAGGTAGATATGAACAACGTATGACTTATGGCCTGAAAAAAAGTTCAGTCAAACGATTTTTTTTTACTTTAATCCCTGTCTCTCTCCCTCTCCATCTCTCCATCCCTCTCTCTCTACTGCAGATTCAGGGTTCTGTGCCATAAGATTGTGAACCACAACATCTTCACCAACCTCATCCTCTTCTTCATCCTGCTCAGCAGCATCTCTTTGGCTGCTGAGGACCCCGTCATGACTGACTCCTTCAGGAACCAGGTTTGTGACGGTGATACACACACACACACGCACACACACACACACACACACACACACACACACACCACAAAACTTAGACATATTCTCTATTAATCTGTATGTGTGTGTGTGTGTGTGTGTGTGTGTGTGTGTGTGTGTGTGTATGTGTGTATGTGTGTTTCTCCTAAACAGATATTAGGCTATGCAGATTATGTCTTCACAGGCCTCTTCACTATTGAGATCATTTTAAAGGTACAGTCTTGAACTTTGTGTTTGTTTGTGTGTGTGTGTGTGTGTGTGTGACTCACCCATTTTTCATGCTTCTCTCTCTCTCTCTCTCTCTCTCTCTCTCTCTCTCTCTCTCTCTCTCTCTAGATGACTGCATATGGAGCCTTCATTCATAAGGGCTCGTTCTGTCGTAACTATTTTAACATCCTGGACTTGGTGGTGGTCAGTGTGTCCCTCATCTCTTCTTGGATTCAGTGAGTTTCTAATTGCCCCTTCTAATTGCCCCCTCCACCCCTCCCATCCTTTTTCTACCCCCCCCCCCACCCCCCTGTCTT
>NC_063205.1:3269943-3277443 GCF_017589495.1 Alosa alosa
AAAGTTGTTAGCATGACCGGTTAGCAATGTTGATAGCATGAGTGGTTAGCAATGCTGATAGCATAACCTCTTAGCAATGTTGTTAGCATGACCTGTTAGAAATGTTGATAGCATGAGTGGTTAGCAATGCTGATAGCATAACCTCTTAGCAATGTTGTTAGCATGACCAGTTAGCAATGTTTTTAGCATGAGCGATTAGCAATGTTGTAACTGTTTTCTTCCAGAGGTGCTTGCCCAGAATGATCATTTCTCTCAATCTCACTCTGCCCAATGCCACTTAAGGGTTTCTTAGAGACACGCTGATTTCTGTGACTCTTTTCAAATGATCTTAATGGATGGACTGCTGTCCTCTTGTGCCATGTGTTAAAGGAACAGATAGAGTTTTGATTCTGACATCCAGCACTGTTCAAACCTGCCATTCTGCTGTCCAGCAGAGGGAGATTAGTCCAATATGACTTCCTGTCTGTTTAGTCCTACTCCCAAGTGCACTAATACATTAAAAGATTTGGAAGAAGTGCACTAATATAGTCTGCTTTGGAAATAAGTGCACTAATTTGGTATGCTTTTGAACAAGTGTGCGCTAATCATGCAGCTAAGCTAAGAGCAGCCAGACTGACAGCTAATGATGTAATCAAATTTCAGAGATTGTTGCAGCAGGTCATTACCTCACTAAAGCTTCAGCTAATTCCTGCAGATCATACTGAAAAAGAATTATCTAAATTTGGGCTAGGCTTGAGTTAATCTTTAGCTAGTCCTGAGCTAATCTTCAGGTAGTCCTCAGCTTGTCCAGAGTTTGTTCTGAGTCAGTCTTGAGCTGGTCTTAAGCCAGTCCTGAGCTAGTACTAAGCATACTGAGCTAGCTGGCCTTGAGCAAATCTTACTTTAGTCTTGAGCAGGCCCTGAGCAGGTCAGTCCAGCCCTCTCCTGTCTCCTGTGTCCAGCCTGTCTAACCTGCCTCTCTTGCCCTCCCCCCTCCCCCTGCCCACTCCACCCCTCCCCGTCTGTGTAGGGTTACTTTAGTGATCCTTGGAATGTTTTTGACTTCCTCATCGTTATTGGCAGCATAATAGACGTCATTCTGAGTGAGATCAATGTAAGTATACTCTCAGTCTCTCTCTCAGTCTCCTGCTGTCCCTCTGTTGCCCACTCTCTCTGTACTTCTGTCACTTTTCTTACTGTTTGTCCTCCTCTCTCTCTCTCGCTCTCTTGTCCTGTCCTCTGTCTTACTTTAAACTCCCTGGAGTTCCTCTCTTAAAACCTGCCCCCTCCCCCGGTCCACCTTGCCACACCCCATCTCCAGGAGCAATAGAATGCTGTCCCCATGGTTACAACCCCCGTCAGGGTATCCCGTTGCACTACTATAGGAGGTGTAGAAAGAATGTCAGTGGAGTGGAAGAAAAGAGTAGGAGGGTAAGAGAGAGAGAGAGAGAGAGAGAGAGAGAGAGAGAGTTCTCTGCGAGGCATATGGTTCATGGTGCTGTTAACTCTGTGACTAACGTGACTAACCAAAGAGCTGGGTGTCCAGACTGTTCCCCTGGGCCGTGTCAGGGGTCTGGTCTGTCCGCTCGGCTCGGCTCGGCTGCGCTCCGTTCCTCTCCTCCCTCCCTGGGCAAGCATGACCAGCCGTCGCTGCCTGTGACCATCTCTCCGACTCAGTCCGTCTCATTTGTTTGGTTGCTATGGTTTCTACCTCACAACAGATATCTTCTTTTCTTTTGAGTATTTCCCGCTCCACGTCTGAGTTCTCTCCAGTGGATTCCTGATAGCAGGTTGTTCACATGTAACCCTTATTCTCCTATTTTTCTCTCTTTTTTCTCTTTGTTTCTTTTCCTTTCTTCCTTCCTTTCTTTCTTTCTTTCTGTTTCTCCGTCCTTCCTTCGACCCAACGCAGCATTATTTTGTTGATGCATGGAACACGTTTGACGCCCTCATAGTTGTGGGTAGCGTTGTTGACATAGCTATCACTGAGGCTAACGTAAGTAGCCCTCTGATTCCTGCCTGCCTGCTCCTGCCCTCTCCTCCCCTCTCTGGTTGCCCCTAGCGATTAGAGCCCTGCCCTCTCCTCCCCTCTCTGGTTGCCCCTAGCGATTAGAGCCCTGCATCCTCCCGTTGTTTCTCTCATCTCTGACTGCCAGTGATCTCACTTAGTCTCAGCATGAGCCACACTGTATAGCACACTCACGGGGCGGCGCACTCTGGCATCACCACACAACCGCTGGGCGTCCGGCGTACAGAGGGCCCAGACAACTCCTCTGCACCGTAGTCATAGCTACTGTAGTCATAGCTACTGTAGTCATAGTTTTACTGTGAACCTGTTGCAATGGGAAACCTGTAGCACTAGCTGTAAACATGTTTATTGTAGTTCTACCTCTGGAGTTTACTGTAAACATGTTTATTGTAGTTCTACCTGTGGAGTTTACTGTAAACATGTTTATTGTAGTTCTACCTCTGGAGTTTACTGTTGCCCTGGAGTTTACTGTAAACATGTTTATTGTAGGTCCAGCTCTGGAGTTTACTGTTGCCCTGGAGTTTACTGTAAACATGTTTATTGTATGTCCAGCTCTGGAGTTTACTGTAAACATGTTTATTGTGGTTCTTCCTCTGGAGTTTACTGTAAACATGTTTATTCTAGTTCTAGCCCTGGAGTTTACTGTAAACATGTTTATTGTGGTTCTTCCTCTGGAGTTTACTGTAAGCATGTTTATAGTAATTACAGGTCTTTAGTTTACTGTAAACCTCTTTATTGTAGTTTCAGCCCTGTAGTGTAAAGCTACTACACATCTGTAGGCTACTCTAAATCTGTGACAGTGGGAATGTGCAGTGTGGACGTAAAGGTGGCCTACTGTAGAGACAGCAAACTCTTGATTCTGTAGTGGTGGCTCATTTAAAAGCGCACTCTGTGCACAAGTGTTTACTAAGAAGCAACACATATGGCATTACTGATAACTATATTGAGATCAATGGCCATCTGTAATTACTGAGTAGGATTTGTAGGCTTGTCGTGTTTTGATCAGTGTTAGTTTACAAAGGCTTTGTTTGACTTTGGCCCGAAGGCCTTGAAAGCTTACGGTCCCCTAATAAAGGTCCCCTGAAAGCTTCATAATAAAGGTCCCCTAAAAGCTTCATAATAAGGGTCCCTTAAAAGCTTCATAATACGGGTCCCCTGAAACCTTCATAATAAGTGTCCCCTGAAAGCTTCATAATAAGGGTTTCCTTACTTTCAGTCCATGAGCCGTTCACATCTGTATGATCAAACAGCCTTCTGCCAATTTAAAGTTAGTGTTTTTCTGCTAGACACACTTTTCATGGTGTAAAATTATATTCTATCAAATATCACCTACCCTTCAATGCCAGAGATACACCCCAAGGTTCGCTATACAGTCTTTCAGCTTCAGACTCCACTATCTAAGACTCACCTGGTTTGGTTTGGCTTGGTTTGATCTTGAGTTGGTTTGGTTTTCTGAGTTGAGTTGACCTTTGACCTTCCTCTCACCTCTATCATCTTATGACCTTCACGCATGACCTTGGGCATCCTCTGTCAGGGGTCGTGACCCTTTCACCCTTAACTCTGACCGCCATTTTTAAGAAACCCTCTGCACTCCCCTGATTAACCCCTGAATTAACCCCAATGCATATAGATTAACCTCCTAAACGCCTTGGCAACAGAACGCACACACACCTATGTCTCTGTGATTGTATATACACAATCACATATAAATATAAATATATATGTGTGTGCATATATACATATGCTGCATACTGTATGTGCATATGTAGATATGAGTGTGTGTGCGTGTGTGTGTGAGTGATTTCTTAGTTAGCTAATTTAAAAGAGTCGGTCCTGTTCCAATACCCCCCCCCCCCCATGGGCTACTCCCCCCCCATGGGCCCCTCCCCCCTTTTCAATCGGTGAGCAGCAGCTTCTTAAAACCTCCTCTGGGGTTCCGTTCTGGTTCTGCATCTGGTTCTGGAATGTTCTCTGCCAGACAGCGAGAGTCTTCAAGACACGCGTGTTTGCTCGCCTGGCTCTGCTAGACGCAGTTTGTCCTGGTTTGGCCAGATTTAGCCTGGTTTGGCCTGGTTTAGCCTGGTTTGGCTCGCCTGGGCTCTGTCCCTGCATCTACCCCTGAATGCCTACCTCTCCCATGTCCTGTCTGAACCCCCATCCCCTCACAGAGCCCCCTCCCTCAAGACCCCTGCTCTTTATATGAATGTTGTTCTCTCTGTAGTCTTTCGGTTCTCCTATCCTCTGCTCTGCTCTCTGCTGTTCTCTATTCTAGAACCCCTGAGCAACACAGGCCTCTGTGCTTCCTGGACACTAGCACAGCTGAACACAGACCATTGTAGGACACCAAAAACAAAAAAATACCTTAGTGTCACATCTAATAACAAAAAAAAATAAAAAATAAACAATTGTATGATTGTAATGATGCAATAACTTAGTGCATCACTGATGCTCATAACAAGGTCATTAGATGTTAGCTGGTTTAGAAATGAGGTCAGCTGGCTCCCTATTGGATGGTTTAGATATGAGGTCAGCTGGCTCCCTATTGGACAGGAAGCCTGTGTTCCCCAGAGTTCCGCTGGTGTGTGTGATTAATGATGAAATGTGTTAGACGATGGACAACTGACCTCAGACATGTTTCAGATGACCCTCTCCCCTCACGACCCCAAACAACCCCATATGACCTCACATGACCCCATATGACCTCAAATGACCTCACATGACCCCACTGATCCCTGAGACATGGGCAAACCCCACCACCACTGCAGCACTGCTGGCACTGATGGAGCTATGTACACACACACACACACACACACACACACACACACACATACATACACGCACACACACACACACACACACACACACACACACACACACACACACAGACACACACACACACACACACACACACACACACACACACACACACAGACACACACACACACACACAAATTAGCCCATGTCCCAGTGGCACTGCTGGTGGTTGGGGTTTGACAGAGACCATGCCAAAACTTTGTTCCCCCTAGCATGGACTCTCTCACACACACACACACACACACACACACACACACACACACACACACACACACACACACACACACACACACACACACACATACACACACACACACATTACCCCCTCAAAAGTATCACACAGACCCACTGCTATATTGATTAGGATGAGCAAGTGTACATCTATACACTAACCTCTGTCTCCCAACACTCTCCAGATTTATATATGACACATTTGCCATATTTATATATTATATTATATATTTATATATTATATGGCAGAGTTCACATAATGGCTTTCTCTCCAATCTATCTGTACATGCTCACAAAACATCACTAGTTGGTGTGTGTGTGTGTGTGTGTGTGTGTGTGTGTGTGTGTGTGTGTGTGTGTGTGTTTGGTGGGAGTTTTAAGCCATTAATTGAACTCGGTCAGTATTGAATCTAAACCCTGGCTCATACACTAACCTGTGTGTAAGAGAAGCCCTCCTGGCCTCATGGTCTTAGAGAGTATAGTGTTTCTTCTCCCCAGTTCCCTCACAAACACACCGCACACTGGAGCCTCACAAACACTATCCGGCCTGGGCGTTACTGTGTGTGTGTGTGTGTGTGTGTGTGTGTGTGTGTGTGTGTGTGTGTTTATCTTCTTTATACAGTCTATGGTGTTTACTGTGTCTCTGTATATGAATACTATGTCTGTTTGAATGGCTACAGACACACACACACACACACACACACACACACACACACACACAGTCCTAGAGGCCACACTGCGCCCAGGCCTCCGATGTCTTTGTGCTTACAGTACCAGACCTGGCCACTGGATGGCACTCCTAGATAAAAACACAGATGCCGTGCTCATCCAGGCCCTCCACACAGATCCACACACACACACACACACACACACACACACACACACACACACACACACACTCTCACTCCCCTCCCCGTTCTCTCTCCCTCACACACACACCCACCCCAAACATCAGTATTCTTGGCAGAAAGACAGGGATGGCTATACAGGCCTAGAACACACACACACCAACCCTCTGTCTGTGTTTTACGAGGGAGGCATGTTTGATGTGTGTGGATGTACAGCACACACACACACACACACACACACACACACACACACACACACACACACACACACACACACACACACACACACACACACACACACACACACAAACCCTCTGTGTTTTCAAAGGAGGCACGTGTGATGTGTGTGTAGGAAGTGCACACAACATACACACAGACAGACAGACACACACACACACACACACACAGACACACACACACACACACACACACACACACAGGGCCTGATATAGCTCTGATCTGTATGCCTTTCTTTAAAGCCGACTACTGAGTCGTCCTCATCCCACCCCCCTCCGGTAAGACCCTTGGTACGGACCAACGGTAACCTCCGCCTCCAAGACACCATCACCCATTTCTCCTTCCTGCCTCTGCCCATCAGCGCGTGCACACACACACACACACACACACACACACACACACACACACACACACACACACACACACATGGCCTCAGAGCATGTGGTCACCTCTCTGCTCTAAAGCAACACTGTGGTATAAGCTGCCCCCCCCTTCCCATTGTGGGCTGACATCACTGCTGTGTGCTCATTGCCTCCCCCCCCACCACCCTGTTTCAGCGCCACCTCCTCGATGATGTGCTCTCATTGGTGGTTGCTGCGGTCACATGGTCATCTGGCGCGCTGTCATTGGTGCTCACCGTGGTCACATGGTCATACTTCTCTCTCTCTCTCTCTCTGTGTGTGTGGGCTCTGCTGCCCCCCGTTGGCCCTGTGTGGGAGCAGCTTCCTCTGGTGGGGTGGGCCTTCCCGGGTTGGAGCGCTGGTGGCTTTAGGAAACAAACCCTGCAGATGGATCAATGCACAACACACACACACACACACACACACACACACACACACACACACACACACACATACACAACACATAGCCACACACAACAAACAACACACACATACACACATACACAACACATAGCCACACACAACAAACAACACACACATACACACACACACACATGCACACACACATACACACACACACACACACACACACACACACACACACACACACACACACACACACATACACAACACATAGCCACACACAACAAACAACACACACATACACACACACACATGCACACCCACACAGGCACACACACACACACACACACACACACACACACACACACACACATACACACACACACACACACACACACACACACACACACACACACACACACACACACACACACACACACACACACACACATGCACAGGCACACATGTACGGTCCACGCATCCGTAGACAATTCTATGCTGTTCTATGCTCCACTGTCTCGTCCAGATGGTAGTGTCATCTGAAGTGTGTCAGGTGGCCATTATTGTGTTAGCTTTAGTGTCCATGCATTGTTCCTTA
>NC_063205.1:3282443-3289943 GCF_017589495.1 Alosa alosa
TACACTAGTACAGACACACACACACCTGTACACACCTGCCTACACAAGTACAGACACTCACACACCTGTACACACCTGCCTACACTAGTACAGGCACACACACACACCTGTACACAACTGCCTACACTAGTACAGGCACACACACACACCTGTACACACCTGCCTACAGTAGAACAGGCACACACACACACACACACCTGTACACACCTGCCTACACTAGTACAGGCACTCTCACACCAGCACACCTGCCTACATCTCCTGCACTAAGTACAGGCACACACACACACACCTGTACACTAAGTTCAGACATGCACACACATCTGGACACTAAGGTCAGACAAACACACATACTGTACACACACACAAACCTGTATATTATGTGCACACACACACACACACACCTGCAGAGCTCTTAGTGTCCCATTGTCCTGATGCCCCATGCTCTTTGTGCCCAAAGCGCTTGGTGTCCATGAACATGCCCCTCAACAGCGACGGCACCGTCATGTTCAACGCCACCCTCTTCGCCCTGGTGCGCACCGCGCTACGCATCAAGACAGACGGTAAGACAGGAAGTGCTAAGCATGCCTGACTCAGGAGACAGGAAGTGCTAAGCATTCCTGACTCAGGAGACAGGAAGTTATAATCATGCCTGACTCAGGAGACAGGAAGTACTAAGCATGTCTGACCAAACAGACATGACATTGTAAATATATAGGCATGTCTATGATTGTCTGTGTGTGTGTGTGTGTGTGTGTGTGTGTGTGTGTGTGTGTGTGTGTGTGTGTGTGTGTGTGTGTGTGTGTGTAGGTAACCTGGAGCAGGCTAACGAGGAGCTGCGTGCCATCGTAAAGAAGATCTGGAAGAGGACCAGCATGAAGCTGCTGGATCAGGTTGTGCCTCCAGCCGGAGGTCAGTGCAGTGCAAGGGTTAATGGTCAAAGTTCAATGCAGTTCAGATGTGTACTGAGATGACTCGTGCAGTAGGGCTGTGTCCTCTCCTTCCCTTTCTCTCCCTCTCCCCTTCTCTCTCTCCCTCTCCTTCATTCTCTCTCATTTTCTCTCTTCTCTTTGTTTTTCTCTCTCTTCTCTTCTCTCTGTCTCTCCCTCTCTTCATCTCTCTCCAAACTCTTTCTTTTCTTTCTCCACTCTGTCTCTCTCCCTCTCTCTGTTTCTCTCTCTCTCTCTCTCTCTCTTTCTCTCTGCCTCTCTCTCTCATACACACACACATATACACACACTCTCTCCCTCTCCCCTCTCTCTCTCTCTCTCTCTCTCTCTCTCTCTCTCTCTCTCTCTGTCTGTCAGATGATGAAGTGACGGTGGGGAAGTTCTACGCCACCTTCCTGATCCAGGAATACTTCCGCAAGTTCAAGAAGAGGAAGGAGCAGGGCCTGGTGGCCAAGGTGCCCCCCAAAACAGCACTCTCTCTGCAGGTGGGCGCCGCACACACACACACACACACACACACACACACACACACACACACACACACACACACGTGTACACACATACACACACACACACACGTGTACACACATACACACATATTACATTACATTCAACTTTATCGTCATTATGCAGAGTACAAGTGCAGAGAAAATGAAATGCAGTTTGCATCTAACCAGAAGTGCTAGAAGCAGAGACGTGCAGTATAGTGCAGAGTAGTGCAGTATAGTGCAGTGTAGTGCAGTATAGTGCAGTATAGTGCAGTATAGTGCAGTGTAGTGCAGTATAGTGCAGTATAGTGCAGTGTAGTGCAGTATAGACGGATGATGCAGTATAAACAGTATAGTGCAGTGTAGTGCAGTATAGACGGATGATGCAGTATAAACAGTATAGTGCAGTGTAGTGCAGAGACGTGCAGTATAGTGCAGTGTAGTGTAGTATAGTGCAGTATAGTGCAGTATAGTGCAGTATAGTGCAGTATAGTGCAGAGACGTGCAGTATAGTGCGGTGTAGTGTAGTATAGTGCAGTATAGTGCAGTATAGTGCAGTATAGTGCAGTATAGTGCAGAGACGTGCAGTATAGTGCAGTATAGTGCAGTATAGTGCAGAGACGTGCAGAGACGTGCAGTATAGTGCAGTATAGTGCAGTATAGTGCAGTATAGTGCAGTATAGTGCAGAGACGTGCAGTGTAGTGTAGTATAGTGCAGTATAGTGCAGTATAGTGCAGTATAGTGCAGTATAGTGCAGAGACGTGCAGTATAGTGCAGTATAGTGTAGTATAGTGCAGTATAGTGCAGTATAGTGCAGAGACGTGCAGTATAGTGCAGTATAGTGTAGTATAGTGCAGTATAGTGTAGTATAGACAGATGATGCAGTATAAACAGTATAGTGCAGTGTAGTGTAGTATAGACAGATGATGCAGTATAAACAGTATAGTGCAGTGTAGTGCAGTATAGACGGATGATGCAGTATAAACAGTATAGTGCAGTGTAGTGTAGTATAGACAGATGATGCAGTATAAACAGTATAGTGCAGTGTAGTGTAGTATAGACAGATGATGCAGTATAAACAGTGTAGTGCAGTGTAGTGCAGTATAGACAGATGATGCAGTATAAACAGTATAGTGCAGTGTAGTGCAGTATAGACGGATGATGCAGTATAAACAGTATAGTGCAGTATAGTGTAGTATAGACAGATGATGCAGTATAAACAGTATAGTGCAGTATAGTGCAGTATAGACGGATGATGCAGTATAAACAGTATAGTGCAGTATAGTGTAGTATAGTGCAGTATAGTGTAGTATAGACTGATGATGCAGTATGAACAGTATAGTGCAGTATAGTGCAGTATAGTGCAGTATAGTGTAGTATAGACGGATGATGCAGTATAAACAGTATAGTGCAGTGTAGTGCAGTATAGACGGATGATGCAGTATAAACAGTATAGTGCAGTATAGTGTAGTATAGACGGATGATGCAGTATAAACAGTATAGTGCAGTGTAGTGCAGTATAGACGGATGATGCAGTATAAACAGTATAGTGCAGTATAGTGTAGTATAGACAGATGATGCAGTATAAACAGTATAGTGCAGTATAGTGAAGTATAGACGGATGATGCAGTATAAACAGTATAGTGCAGTATAGTGTAGTATAGTGCAGTATAGTGTAGTATAGACGGATGATGCAGTATGAACAGTATAGTGCAGTATAGTGCAGTATAGTGCAGTATAGTGTAGCATAGACGGATGATGCAGTATAAACAGTATAATGCAGTGTAGTGCAGTATAGATGGATGATGCAGTATAAACAGTATAGTGCAGTGTAGTGCAGTATAGACAGATGATGCAGTATAAACAGTATAGTGCAGTGTAGTGCAGTATAGACAGATGATGCAGTATAAACAGTATAGTGCAGTGTAGTGCAGTATAGACGGATGATGCAGTATAAACAGTATAGTGCAGTATAGTGTAGTATAGACAGATGATGCAGTATAAACAGTATAGTGCAGTATAGTGCAGTATAGACAGATGATGCAGTATAAACAGTATAGTGCAGTATAGTGTAGTATAGTGCAGTATAGTGTAGTATAGACGGATGATGCAGTATGAACAGTATAGTGCAGTATAGTGCAGTATAGTGCAGTATAGTGTAGTATAGACGGATGATGCAGTATAAACAGTATAGTGCAGTGTAGTGCAGTATAGACGGATGATGCAGTATAAACAGTATAGTGCAGTATAGTGTAGTATAGACGGATGATGCAGTATAAACAGTATAGTGCAGTGTAGTGCAGTATAGACGGATGATGCAGTATAAACAGTATAGTGCAGTATAGTGCAGTATAGACGGATGATGCAGTATAAACAGTATAGTGCAGTGTAGTGCAGTATAGACAGATTTTGCAGTATAAACAGTATAATGCAGTGTAGTGCAGTATAGACAGATGATGCAGTATAAACAGTATAGTGCAGTGTAGTGCAGTATAGACAGATGATGCAGTATAAACAGTATAGTGCAGTGTAGTGCAGTATAGACGGATGATGCAGTATAAACAGTATAGTGCAGTATAGTGTAGTATAGACAGATGATGCAGTATAAACAGTATAGTGCAGTATAGTGCAGTATAGACGGATGATGCAGTATAAACAGTATAGTGCAGTATAGTGTAGTATAGTGCAGTATAGTGTAGTATAGACGGATGATGCAGTATGAACAGTATAGTGCAGTATAGTGCAGTATAGTGTAGTATAGACGGATGATGCAGTATAAACAGTATAGTGCAGTGTAGTGCAGTATAGACGGATGATGCAGTATAAACAGTATAGTGCAGTATAGTGCAGTATAGACGGATGATGCAGTATAAACAGTATAGTGCAGTATAGTGCAGTATAGACGGATGATGCAGTATAAACAGTATAGTGCAGTATAGTGTAGTATAGACAGATGATGCAGTATAAACAGTATAGTGCAGTGTAGTGCAGTATAGACAGATGATGCAGTATAAACAGTATAATGCAGTGTAGTGCAGTATAGATGGATGATGCAGTATAAACAGTATAGTGCAGTGTAGTGCAGTATAGACAGATGATGCAGTATAAACAGTATAGTGCAGTATAGTGCAGTGTAGTGCAGTATAGTGCAGTATAGACAGATGATGCAGTATAAACAGTATAAACAGTATAAATAGTATAGTGCAGTATGAACAGTATAGTGCAGTATAGTGCAGTGTAGTGCAGTATAGTGCAGTATAGACAGATGATGCAGTGTAAACAGTATAGTGCAGTGTAAACAGTATAGTGCAGTATAGTGCAGTATAGACAGATGATGCAGTATAAACAGTATAGTGCAGTGTAGACAGTAGTATACAGTCAAGAAAGTGGTAAGGTTTACAGTAATATAAATTAAATATGTGCAATGTATTAGCAGTAACCTTATAAGAGCCGAATAGATATGGATATGCAGTAAGAACAGTGTACCGTATGAACAACACAGATGTAGTAGCAACATTATAAGAGCTGTAACAACAATATGGATATGTGCAGTGTATTAACAGTAATATATGAAAAACAAGAATACATATGAATATTCAGTATGAACCGTATAGACAGATATGTACAGTATGTAACAGTACCATAAGAGTAGTAAAATTAAGTGCATGTGCAGAATGAACAGTATAAAGAGCAGTAGAATATGGCTATGTGTAACAGTAGAGCAGTAGAATATGGCTATGTGTAACAGTAGAGCAGTAGAATATGGCTATGTGTAACAGTAGAGCAGTAGAATATGGCTATGTGTAACAGAATAAAGGGCAGTAGAATATGGCTATGTGTAACAGAATAAAGGGCAGTAGAATATGGCTATGTGTAACAGTAGAGCAGTAGAATATGGCTATGTGTAACAGTGAGCAGTGGGAATATGGCTATGTGTAACAGAATAAAGGGGCAGTGGGAATATGGCTATGTGTAACAGAATAAAGGGCAGTAGAATATGGCTATGTGTAACAGAATAAAGGGCAGTAGAATATGGCTATGTGTAACAGAATAAAGGGCAGTAGAATATGGCTATGTGTAACAGAATAAAGGGCAGTAGAATATGGCTATGTGTAACAGAATAAAGGGCAGGTATACTGTATGGTCGTCTGCAAACTTGACTTGTTAGAGCCATGTACAGGTGTGCAGTCGTAGGTGAAGAGGGAGTAAAGGAGAGGGCGTGTGTGTGTGTGTGTGTGTGTGTGTGTGAGACCTCGCGGGGCTGCATGACATGGGTCCAGAGGTGTGAGGCGATCTCCGGGAGTACCTGCGGTGGAAAAGAGGAGCTGGAAGGCCATGAAGGAAGTGTGTGTGCTGCGTCCGGGGCGAGCATCTTCAGGGTAAAGGTCTGCTGGACACACACTTTTCTCTTCTTCTCTCGCTGTGCTCCCCTCCACCACGCCCCTGCACGCTTCTGCTGCAGATTACCCATCATACAACGCAGTGCACTCCTGTAAACCTCAGACTCTCTCCTGATTGGTCCATCAAGCTGCAAACAAGAAGATCCCAAAACATTTCCTTTACAGCTGAGATGATCCACCATAATCTAGAAACAACATATTACAAAATAGAGGGACTTACCTTACTTTTTATAATGGTTTTCCTCCAAAGTAATTACCACACTAAACTACAATATACTAATTATTATTATTACGGCTCTTCAAAATGCTAGTAGAATGCTCCATGTTTTATTGCTTCTTATTTCGTCTTTCTGTCAAAATAAGTCCCTTCAGGACCCTAGACCCTCCCTCCCACTGCTTGCATTCGGGGGTCCTGTTTGCCCTATTCGGGGACTTATTTTCCGATAATGACCAGCGTTTTATACATTATCCCCTTACATATTTACCATACTAAACTACAGTTACTAAAATAGCGTACGGTATGTTGCACAGTGGAGCTCTTTATATGTCATATTGACTTGAAGCTGAGTTCAGCTGAGTTATAAGGCAGCCACACACTATACTTCATTTTTTCTACACACACACAGCTGCACAGGCTCTCTCTCTCCGACACACACACACATACACACACACTCCACACACTCACAAGGCGCTTTACTCAGTCCATGCGTGAAGCATGAAAACATAGTATTTCATGGTTCTCTTTGCAATTCAAAATATTCACAATATCTCTTTCTCTCACACACACACACACACACACACACATGGTGCTTTGCTCCATCCATTGTGAAGCGTGAATATTTCCTATGTGTGTACGTTATTGTGTATTAATAACTTCTCGCTGTCTCTCTCTCTCCAACAGCGATCAGGCGGTCTCTTTGGCAACCATGAACTACACCACCAGGCGGGCCGGACGCCTGCCTTCCCCAATCCTTTTGCCCGCGCACAGCAGCCTCTCCCGCATCAGCAAGTCGGGCAGCCCTGGCGGCAGGTCCCGTCGCTTTTGAGAAGCTGGTGGACGCCAGCGCCTTCAGGCCAGCAGCTTCTCCTCGCGTCCGGCTCCAACGCCAACATCAACAACGCCAACAACCGGGCATCGCCGGGCGCGCCGGACGCAGCCAGGCCAGGCCTCCATCAGCACCCGTGGGCCCGGCCTCAGGCGAATATCCCTCACCCATCCCTGCTGCCGCGCTCCCTGTGGTGCTTCCCCAAAGGAGGTGGGGATGTGTGTGTGTGTGTGTGTGGTGTGTGTGTGTGTGTGTGTGTGTGTGTGTAGGCGGGCCTGCGGACGCTGCATGACATGGGTCCAGAGATTCGGCGGGCGATCTCGGGTGACCTGACGGTGGAAGAGGAGCTGGAGAAGGCCATGAAGGAGAGTGTGTGTGCTGCGTCCGAGGACGACATCTTCAGGGTAAAGGTCTGCTGGACACACACTTTTCTCTTCCTCTCTCGCTGTGCTCCCTCCACACGCCCCACCACGCTTCTGCTGCAGATTACCCATCATGCAACGCAGTGCACTCGCAGCCCAAGCCTCCAGACTCTCTCCTGATTGGTCCATCGAAGCTGCAGAAGCAAGAAGATCCCAAAACATTTCCTTTACAGCTGAGATGATCCACCATAATCTA